>NC_142787.1:13307197-13594697 GCF_988280905.1 Pimephales promelas
GGAAAATACTAAAACGGGAAGACAGCGGGAAAAGAGCTCAAGTACGTGAGAAACCCGGAAATAACGTGAGGGATGACGGCTAACGTTACTAACTATCTGTCCGGATTACTGTGTTCCTACTGTTTGCCGACTCTTTGTGGGAAATTTCAGAGATGGTTCTCACTGCGGAACATGAATGAGTCGCATCCAGATCCTTACATACACCTAAACCTACCCAACTCCACCCCCTGATCCCTAAACACACCCCAATCCCTAAACCCAACCCTAATCCTACCCATCTCCACCCTTTGGATCTTGATCCGACTCCTCCCCGTGGATCTCATGTGCTGCATTGAGGTGCTACTGAAATTTCATATGCATCCAAACCGTTAAAAGTGCCGGTTTAGTCCACATACCGGTCACTGGCTTCCCTATTTAATATTTCACGGTTAAATTCCACAACCTTAAAGGGATTTTAACATCTTTTTTCGTTTCTTTATCCCAACTCGGCTGCTTCTACTCGTTCGACTTGCTGTATGTTTACATGCGCGAAGCTGCCAACATGGCCGCCACGCCAGTAATGACGTCACGACGCCCAAGCCCTATAAACCTTTTGTAAAGTGTTACCGAAATGTTTATTTGCGGTCATCAGATTCCCATTTCCACATTCATCAAAGAGAATCGCATAGCAGAGATTGAGTGTTAATCGTGTCTTTTTCTGATTCAGATCGAGACGTTGCCGCCCGAGTTGTTCCAGTGTAAGAAGCTGCGGACGCTGAATCTAGGAAATAACTGCCTTACGGTGTTGCCGTCGCGTTTCGGAGAGTTAACGGGCCTGACGCAGCTGGAGCTCCGCGGGAACCGGCTGGAGGGATTACCGGTGGAGCTCTCCGAATGTCGACTTCTCAAGCGCTCCGGGCTGATCGTGGAGGAAGATCTCTTCAACACGTTACCACCGGAGGTCAAGGAGCAGCTGTGGAGAGCCGACAAAGAACAAGCCTGAGTGAGACGGGTGAAAGAGAAGAAACTCTTAATGTGGTCTTTCTGCTTTCCTTTCATTCTTTTAATGATTTTTAATTCATTTTATTTGGGCGAACAAGCATTTGTTTCTCGTCCGTATGAAGGGAAGTTGTGGACAGGGTGCCATCTGTCCTTAGAAACACATATACACTGATCCACTCATACACACAAACACGTTTTGCAAGGTCAAGTCATTCATGTACTGCCCCCTACAGGCACGGAGGGGTATGCATATAGATGACAACAACACCAACATGGTGAACATGTGGGTGCGAGTGCCTGTTAAAGCAGTGGCTTTATGGGAATGCATAGATATAACAAGCAATATGTGCTTTGTGGATTATTTACTTGGCGGTTGCATCCATTCAGGGAAGGGTCGACTGTTTATGAATGTGCCAGCTGAGTTATCAGATATGTAATTTTACATTTTAAACCTCTGCAAGATAATACCCACAGAAATAAATGCCAAAAAGGTCATATACAAAATTTACTACATAAAGTTGTAATTTAAAAAACTCAATCTCTGTTTGTTGGCAAAATCTACAGACTGTTTGCAAAGAACAAATCAAGCAAAAGTAAGTGAAATGGCAGAAGTTGTGGAAACCACTTTTGCTAAAAGTCTGTAAAGTATGCCAATAAACCTGATAGGCAATGGAGGTTGAATCATTTTGATTATAACTGTATATGCTTTTAAAGATGAATAGGATGCCACAAACTCTTTAAAAATGTCTTGCTAAAATCTTACACTCCACAGACTACGCAAAGATATAGAAACTGCGAACTCAAATGCTCTGATGATCAAAACGATCTTGGACTGACTCGAGTTCGGATCAGGTGAGATGCACGTTGACTCGAAGGGAATGATGACGTCATGATGACTGTTGTTGTAGCAAACATGGCCTTAACTCTCTGAGCTGAATGCTGGAGGTCGTCTCAAAGAAAAAGTGTACATTTTACGTTTGTAAGTTTTATAATTTTACAAAAAAATATAAGAGAAAGAACAAAAAGAAACGAAACGGAAAGACGCGTGCAAATTGTGTTGTTTGCAAGTACAAAAATCCTATGCGTTAATGAATTGTTTTTATATGTACATGTTCATATGATTTTATTTTATGATTTTTATTTGAACTTTTCTTTTGTTGGGAAGATTGCCTAATGTACACAGTATGGCGTTAAACAAAACCAAGTAAAAATTTCTGATATACATTTAAATGTGTTTTCATGTTTCTTAAGTCACACACACACTGGTCATTCTCAGGAAATTGGGCCGAACGTTTTATTTGTCGCTTTTTAAGTAGTAAAACAACAATAGTTTGTTGCTAAGACTTGCATTATTAGTTACTAACCCTACATTAGGTTTGAATTCAGTTTGTATAGATATTAGTTTAATTGTGTCCTATAATAAATCAGATTATAATTGAAATTATATTATTTTTAGTGCTGTCAAATCGATTAATTGCATATAGCATTTGAAGTTTGTGTGTGTATATGTATACATTTAGTTAATTAGCTATATGTGATTTAATGGCTTAGAAGATAAAAGTAGACCTAATAAAACACTGATGTGAGGTAAGAGAAACTGCTTTCTAAATCATGTGGTCGGAAAATGATCATCAATTTAAATATAACATCGGAAAATTTTAATTTTGGTTTTATTCTCTCAGCAAATAAAGAATACAGAATGAGAAAGCATGTGTTAAAATAGATTTACAAATGTAATTGTTTCCATGCATATTTGCTGATATTCTGATGAAAAACGAACTAGTTTTATACATTTTATTTCGGATTACACATGCAATGTCACATTTATGGAAGCTTGTTTCCATATCGGAATAAAATTAAAATTATAAAAAAAAATAAGTGAAACTTTTTACCTCATAATTCTGACTTTTTTCTTGGACGCGAGTTTATATCTGGGGAAAATATCAAATTCTGGCTTTTTCTGCAATTACAGAATTTATATCTTGCAATTCTAAATTAGTGTCAAGGGCTAGGGACTTTAGTTTACATCTAAACTAGGAATTGCAAGGAATAAAGTCAAGTGCCAGTGATTATTATTAATTAAGTTTTAAATATGGATATATTTGTCTTACAAAATAAGCTTTTGGAGCTTCAAAAACTCTTAAATGCCATTACAAAGCTGGGAAGAGCCAGGATATTGTTTAATAACTACAATTGTGTTTGGCTGAAAGAAGAAAGCCATATACACCTAGGATGGCTTGAGCGTGAGTAAATTATGGGATCGTTTTCATTTTTGAGTGAATTATTCCTTTTAGATCCTTTTAGAATGTGAAGTCATGGCCACATGTGGCATTGTTGACTGAGAATGAATGAGCAGACACCTACACTCACACATTCTTGAATGCCACACCCCTGAACACACACACATACACACACACACACACTGAACATGCTCTCTGTTTCTGATTGGTAGAGGTGAGTAAGTCGCCACATGAAAGCTCCCATTCATCCACTTCTCTCTCTTTTTGTCAGTGAAGTCAGCTGACCGTCCAAACGGCAGCCAGTTCAATCAAAACAAACTTTCTTAGGTTTGTATGCACTTGACACTTCCTCAAATGCTGACTGAAACGGTCTGTAAGTCAATGTTGCACAGCCGTCACAATGAAATGACAACATGTTGGAGATTTCTCATTAAGTGGAAAGCATTCTATCTCGATCAACTTTCTGCTAGAATGTACTATTCGTCGGAAATGAGCAGCTGTCTACTTTTTCGTCCATCTGGTTTAAGATTTAAACTAGCGTTTCTGTTAAGTGGCGCAAACGTCTAAACTGCTAGGTTATCAGCTTTCGCTCCCCCCCCTCCCCCCTCCCCTCCCCCCCCCTCCCCTCCCCCCCCCCCTCCCCTCCCCCCTCTTCCTCAAACAGACTCTTCAAAAACAGCTGAGAAGTTAAAGGGAAACTATGGAAGTCAGTGGAGCCCATCAACTGTTTGGTTACACATATTCTTCCAAATATCTTCTTTTTTGTTCAGCAGAAGATGAAACAACTCAACCAGGTTTGGAACAACTTGAGGGTGAGTAGAGTATGACAGAATTTTCATTTTTGGGCAAACTGTCCCTTTAAGTAGAACCGTGTGTTATCTGTGTGATGCTGGCGCCCACTGCAGGTGAAGAGGTAATATGCAAATACAAAAAACACCGAAAAATCACGACTTTCTAAATCTAAATGTAGACCCTACTTAATTCTCCCTCGGTCTAAAATATTGTCGTTATTCTGAAAAAAAAGTACTAGATGGAAATATTATCAATGAATAATGACGGTTAATTTACTGGAGTTTTAATTATTTATTCATTCATTTTGGGATCCCTTAAATGGTGGTTGTATGGAAAGAGCTGTATTAACTTTCATCAAAAGTATAGTAAATAGATAGACATTTTATAATTAAGGTAAATATCACTTTAAATCAAAACATGCAAGGATTTAAAGGGACCGTTTACTCAAAAAATAAAATCTTTATCATTTACTCACCCATGTCTTTACAAACATGTGTGACCTTTAAGATAATTTTTTTATTTTTTATTTTTTTATGTGGCCGGCCGTTTCTCTTTTTGTTTGCATGTTTTCAGGCTGGTATTTAAAGGAATAGTTCAACAAATGTATTCCGTCATTACTTTCACCTGAATACCTAAATATCAGAAAATCAGCTGAATGGATTCGAAAACGGTAAAACTCAACTGTTTTACTCTGGGGGAGTAGTAAAATCAGTCTATTTCCAAAAAAAAAAAAGTGGAGTATCCCTTTAAATGCAACACGAACAAGATGCACAAAACAGCTGCCAGAGAAAAAGTTAAAACAACATGTTCCGTGTTTTTTGGTTTTAGTTTTATAAAATGTGAGAAATTTGGTTTGCAAAGAGTCCCCTTATGTTACTAAGTGCAATTATTTTCCCAGACAACCACAGAATAAAGTTGTTAAAGGAGAACTCCGGCGCAAAATGAACCTTTGGTCTAATTACACATTGTTACCTAGTCAACCGTTATCTGAGATTTGTTTTCATGATTGCCGAATGTAAATAGTTTTATCTCTAAAAACAGTTTAGCCTATAACACTAGTATAATGCTAGTATATAGGGCATAGAGTAATGACAAATAAAAATCGCTTGTTATTACCACCAACAAGGCTCAAAATAGCCCCATACCAACACGACAGCATAACAAGGGTCCCTACATTCAAACCGAAGCATTGAGAACTTTGTCAGTGTCCAAACAGTTTAATAAGAAGATATTTTATACACACAGTCAACTTCGCGAATACAGGAAGAAGCCATCTTTGAAAAATAGTCTCTACCAGTCGATCTACGAGCGCCGATCCAAGTGCGCTGAACTGTGCAGAATCTCATATGGTCCGTTGTTTCCAGAAGAAACACAAACACAAACCGTTTATTTGTCTTCAATATGTACACGTAGCCTACTGTTCGCGCTCACTTTATCACCTTATTCACATCTCACCAGCGCACTTGGATCGGCGTTTGTAGATCTACTGGTAGAGACTATTTTTCCAAGATGGCTTCTTCCTGTATTCGCGAAATTTACTGTGTGTATAAAATATCTTCTTATTAAACTGTATGGACACTGACAAAGTTCTCAATGCTTCGTTTTGAATGTAGGGACCCTTATTATGGTGTCGTGTTGGTATGGGGCTATTTTGAGCCTTTTTAGGGGTAATAACAAGCGATTTTTATTTGTCATTACTCTATGCCCTATATACTAGCATTATACTAGCGTTATAGGCTAAACTGTTTTTAGAGATAAAACTATTTACATTCGGCAATCATGAAAACAAATCTCAGATAACGGTTGACTAGGTAACAATGTGTAATTAGACTAAAGGTTCATTTTGCGCCGGAGTTGTCCTTTAAGGTGAAAGTAAATGACGGACTATTCCTTTAAATGCCAGCCTGAAAAGAAAATGATGTATTTCAGAAATGGAGCTTGCACAGCATTAGTTAGTTAAATTTATATTACAATACACAGAAAATTACTAAATCTGTCATTCAATTCACTTGAACGGTGAAAAACGAATCGGTTACCTAACGTAACCTCGGTTCTCTCTAGATGAGGGAACGAGTATTGCGTAAGCTAGCTTACGCTACGGGAAAGATTAATCTTTGCTGAGAAGTTGAAGCCAAAAAATTATTCCATAATTTTGTAATCATTGTCAACGCAGTCTCTTCTGAGGCAGACCATGAGCGGGCTAGCTAGCGGCTCATTGGTTCGCTCAGAGAGAATGCACGAACCTATGGGAGAGCGGCGCTGAGTCCGCGGCCAATGAGCGGACGGCGCTCGCTTACTGCGTCACAGCCCGCCAAAAGGGGCGTGGCTACAGTGTATAAAGGTAGCTCTCCCAGCTCGTTCGTTGATTCTGTAGCATGAAGCGAAACGCTATTGGCGCAAGCACGGCCGGGAACGCAATACTCGTTCCCTCATCTAGAGAGAACCGAGGTTACGTTAGGTAACCGATTCGTTCTCTTACGAGAGGTTCTCTCGTATTGCGTAAGCTAGCTTACGCTACGGGAACACCTGGTCAACGCCGTGCGCGCTAAGTAACCACTAAGCATCCCAGGGGATACCGGGGGAATCTATAAGTGGATGAAGATAATACGGCGGCCAGCATAGCGGCCGTTACTATCTAGTGCAAAAAACGCCCAAGGCGGCCGGCGAAGGCGGGCCGTGATGTGTGGGCTAATGCATAAGCACATAGGGGAACACAAGGGGTGAGCCGGTGTGATGGAACTCCCGATAGTGCGGCTTCTATAGGAGGGCTGTGAGTACTAGACCGCCAGAATTTTCGCCTGTAAGGCTGGAACTTCCAAGTTGTAAAATCTGACAAAGGTGGAGGGGGAGGCCCATCCCGCAGCCACGCAAATGTCGTGAATGGAAATCCCGCAGGACCATGCCCACGATGAGGCCATGCCTCTGGTGGAATGAGCCCTGATGCCCAGAGGGCAAGGCAGGTCTTTAGCGGCATAAGCAGAGGCAATCGCGTCTACTATCCACCTGGATAGGGTCTGTTTCGAGGCGGCTAGTCCCTTGGTGCGGCCACCGAACGACACAAACAGCTGCTCCGAGCGTCTGAACGCGGCAACGCGTGTAGTGTACACTCTGATAGCCCGAACCGGGCAGAGGCGGTCAGCGTCACGTTCGCTATCGGATGCAGGCAGCGCCGATAGAGAGATGACTTGCGCCCTGAAAGGGGTACCAATCGCTTTTGGAACATAACCGTGTCTAGGCTTTAGAATGACTATGGAGTCACTCGGTCCAAACTCTAGGCACGCGGCGCTTGAAGACAGCGCGTGAATGTCCCCCACACGTTTTACTGAGGCGAGAGCCGTCAGAAGAACGGTTTTTAACGAGAGGTATTTTAGCTCCACGGACTCAAGTGGTTCAAACGGTGGGGCTTTCAGAGCTTCTAGAACTATAGAAAGATCCCAGACCGGCACCGTAGGGGGGCGAGGGGGGTTCATCCTTCTGGCTCCCCTGAGGAAGCGGATGATTAGCTCGTCTTTGCCCAGAGACTGGGCGTGCCGGGGTTCAGCGAACGCCGCGACGGCTGCCACGTAAACCTTAAGAGTGGATGGGGACCTGCCCTTATCCAGCATCTCCTGAAGGAACACAAGCAAAGACGAAACCTCGCACGTCCGTGGGTCCAAATTCTTGTCGGTGCACCATCTAGAGAACACAGACCATTTAGCAGCATAGAGCTTTCTGGTAGAATCCGCTCTGGCGTGTTTGATCGTGTTCAAAACTCCTTCTGGCAGTTCGACGCGTAGTCGTTGGTCACCCATGCATGAAGCGCCCAGCGCTGTGGATGGGGATGCCAGATCGAGCCGCGGGCTTGCGTGAGGAGATCTGCTCTGATTGGAATGGGCCACGGGGCTGTCTGTGACAGCCGCGTTAGCTCCGGGAACCAAATCTGATTCTCCCAGCGCGGGGCTATAAGGAGCACCGAGTGGCGTGAGTCCCTGATTCTCTGAATGACCTGCGGTAGCAGAGAAATCGGGGGAAAAGCATAGAGCGGGCGGCGGGGCCAATCCTGGGCTAGCGCGTCCTCGCTCTTTGAAAAGAATATTGGGCAGCGAGCGTTCTCTTCTGACGCGAAAAGATCTATCTCCGCTCTGCCGAATAGGCGCCACAGTGTTTGGACTGTATGAGTGTGCAGGGACCATTCTCCGGGGGAGACCAGGTTCCTGGACAGCCTGTCTGGACCGTCGTTCAGATGGCCCGGCACGTGCGTCGCTCTGAGCGATAGCAGGTGACTCTGGGACCACAATAGGATGCGGCGTGTCAGATGAAAGAGATTCTTGGATCTGACGCCGCCCTGACGGTTGATGTATGATACCACGGCCATATTGTCGGAGCGAATCAGGACGTGGTGACCGTTTATGCGCGGGAGGAAGCACAGCAGCGCGTTCTCGACCGCGATCATTTCCAGACAGTTTATGTGTAAGGAACTCTCGTGGCTCGACCACTGGCCGGCGGCCGGTGAGCCCTCGCAAACCGCTCCCCAACCCGAGTTGGATGCGTCTGTCGAGATGACCTTCCGGCGAGAGAATGTTCCCATGGTAACGCCCCTCTGAAACCACTCGCTTGCTGCCCATGGCTGCAGTGCAGTGATACAAGTCTGAGTAATCCTGATCATCTGGCGGCCCGTCGTCCACTCGCGGTGGGATACGCGGCTCTTTAACCAGAATTGAAGGGGGCGCATGTGCAGAAGACCCAGCTGTAGCACAGCGGAGGCTGAAGCCATATGACCCAGCATCCTCTGAAGCGATTTCAGGGATGTAAGGGTACCCATCTGAAACGAGGCGGCTAGGCGCTGAACACGGCGCGCGCGCTGTGTGGATAAGCGAGCCGTCATCGTGATAGAGCTCAAATCTATTCCGAGGAACGAAATAGTTTGACTGGGCTGGAGAGAGCTCTTTGTTAGTTCCTCCTCGATGCCGGCGCGGGTCCCCGCAGACTCTCTCGTCGATGAGCCAATCGACGACCAATCCTCGCTGTCCGAAGCGTGCAGCGAACAAGAGTCCTTCTCATCCGCGGTGTCCTCGGAGGCGACAGAGCGGCCACTCGGCGGCAACTGTAAGTCCGGCAGGGGCGGAGAGGGAGAGCGGTCGGTGGGCGGCGGCGGCGGCCCACATGGATCCGCAGAGGGCTCCGGCGGCCTCTGGGAGCGGCGTTTCTTCTTCCGCGGCGAAGTAAGAGGCGGCGCTGGAGCGGTTTTGACCGCCTGTAGTCGAGCCCGCAGGGTTGACAGCGGCAGGTCCTCGCAGTGGTCGCATCCTCCGTTGGCGAGGGCGAGTTCTGCGTGTTCCACTCCGAGGCAGAGAGCGCAGATGGGGTGGCGGTCTCCATCCTCGAGCGGAGAGCGGCAAGAGCCGCAGGAATTACGAGGCATCTTTAAAAAGACGCTCGTGCTCTTTTAGGAATAATTCAAGAAAAAAAGGATACGCGTCGGATGGCGCTAGCTTGCTGGGCGGCTGAAGGTGGCAGACGGCCGGCTTCCTCAGACTCCGGAGCTCGCTAGACGGTGCCTTCTCAACGACGGCGGCTTCTTCCCAGAACAGCGGATGCGTGTAGCTCGCTGAAATGAACAGAATCAACGAACGAGCTGGGAGAGCTACCTTTATACACTGTAGCCACGCCCCTTTTGGCGGGCTGTGACGCAGTAAGCGAGCGCCGTCCGCTCATTGGCCGCGGACTCAGCGCCGCTCTCCCATAGGTTCGTGCATTCTCTCTGAGCGAACCAATGAGCCGCTAGCTAGCCCGCTCATGGTCTGCCTCAGAAGAGACTGCGTTGACAATGATTACAAAATTATGGAATAATTTTTTGGCTTCAACTTCTCAGCAAAGATGAATCTTTCCCGTAGCGTAAGCTAGCTTACGCAATACGAGAGAACCTCTCGTAAGAGAACTTACATTAGTCAATATAATTAATGATTGGCTCATACATGATAAAGGGTTAACTTTTATGAAAGTGAATTGAAAAACTGACTAAACACAGACTCTCTTTTGTGAAGTCTTCAACACTGTGTCCAATTCATGTAATCGTTCATATAATGATCTGCCAAACAAATTGATTTTCATCCTCCACAGGACAGAATATGGGTTGTGTTCACCCTTTACCTGGAATTTGGAGGCATATGTTTACCTTTTAGGTTCACTTGGACCCTCAGTGACTCAAGTTATTCATGCACATCTGACTTTCTTGCAGTCCAGTGAAAGAGTTACTGTTCAAAATCCAATTATTGCATCACAAGTTACAGTTTAATGTATTTGACATGGTGCAACCACGTGGTTGCTGAGAGAGAGAGAGAGAGAGAGAGAGAGAGAGAGAGAGAGAGAGAGAGAGAGAGAGAGAGAGAGAGAGAGAGATTTGGATGGATTAGACAACCGAACCGTTTTAGCCCTCTTCTCAGACTGTCTTCCTCAGCATGGATGTTTTGACACAACAAGACGTGCAAAAGGTAATACATTGTCTCTAAATTGCTGCAATAACTCTTAAATACGTCACATATTGTCCTATTGTTTTGTCATTGTGTTATGTGTTTGTAAATCAGAAACGCACTTTTACGACTTTACTTGCTATTAGATGACATTTTCATCTTTATATTTAAAGTGTTCATTGGCTAGCGCCTCGTGCATGCTTGCAAAAAATGCTCAAAATAAATAAAAATCTGTAATAATGGATAATTCAAGTGGATGTGTTGCGTAATTCGCTAGAAACAGGACTAGCTGTGAGGCTGGAATGTGCCATGAAAATAGGACCGTGAAATGGGTGGAGCCTTAAGTGATAATTTACACATTTTTAACTCTTCAGTATGGTTTTGTTTAACGGCTGGCTGCGTATAAGTAGTACAGTGTGTGTCACGTGACATCTGTTACTTTTCTCATTGCTGTTGAAGACAGGTTAATCAATCGGTGAACGTGATATCACCAAGTACCACATGTTCCTGGATCAATCTTCCTGGAATCCTGGATCAACCCTGGAACAACTTTCCAGTCAACCAATCAGATTTGAGGGACAAGTTTACAGTTTATGTCAAGTTTAGGCTTAGAACCAGGGTGAAGTAGCCAACTTAAACATCAGTGTTATTCACCTTTCATTACCCTTTGATTTAGGGAAAAGTTATGGGTAGGGTTAGGTTTAGGGGTAGGGATTGGACTACATTTTGGGCCAGGAATGTTGATCCAGGACCATGTCTTACTTGGCAAAATCACGGTGACCCCAATCAATCACAGTCGTTGTTGTAAAGATCGATAAGACCGATTTCTGTTTGTCAGGAATAATTGGAATTAACATATTTAAACGGTTTCACTTATTAGTGTCCAGATGATTTCAAAATCATCCTGACATTTGAAGGGCCTGGTGTAGGCCTAATCGTTTTTTTAATCGTCGTCTGTATTCCACCCAATGCATACAACATTTTCAAGTTGGTGTATCTACGCAATGCCTATGACATACCTAAACACATTTAAAATTAAGAATAAAAAAGGAAAAGTGAAGAAAAATCAACTGTTTTTGCTGCCCAAGTTCACTTTTGAGTTATAGCCAGTACAAGAATGGTAATACCACGGTATTTTGACATATAATACTATGATCCAAAATGAATGTATTCCATTGTATTTACATGGTACTAGAGATTACCATACATTACTATAGTAAGATCTATGTACAAAAAAAGGAACTTTTTGCTACTTTTTTTGTGATATCAGAAAGAGAAAATTATGCTTTTGTCCAAATTGGGTATATATAATTTGCATATGTAGACCGAATATGTTTCTATACTGTTTTCACCCTATAGTTCCAGGATGAGGGCTATCTGGTGCTGGACGGGCTTCTGTCCCCAGAGGAATGTGATGCTTTACGGGAACGAATGAGCGAGATTATTGACCGGATGGACGTTCCTGAACATTGCAGGATACAGTTCTCCACTGACCACGAAGAGCAGCTGAAAACACAGGTAAACAGCGTCCTCATCATTGCCTCATCATAATCATGCACTTACAGTAGTGTCATTATCAACGTTCTTCTACGCATTACTTTCCACATGCAACCAATTATTCCTGGGTCAAGATGCAGGTAAGATCACTGACTCCAGGTAAATGTAGTTGCCCGAATTAGTTAATAATGCTGTCATACTACCAACCATGCTGGAAAAAAAAATCCCATGTAAATCCATGTACATTTAGAAGCGGTCAAATCAGTCATATCTTGTCATATTTTGTGTTTGTCCAGGGAAATGCAGACTATTTCATCACAAGTGGAGACAAGATCCGTTTCTTCTTTGAGAAAGGCGTGTTTGATGATAAAGGTTTGTTGTGCTGAGATGTAAATAAAAACTCCCAGAAAATTCATCCCATAATGAATCTGTTTGTGTTTTCAGGAGAGTTCATTGTGCCAAAAGAACATTCCTTGAATAAAATTGGACATGGTGGGTATTTAAGAAAATGACACGCCATATTTAAGACATTCATATTTAAACGGTGAAATAAAATTCTGTGTTTTATCCTTCCCACAGCTCTCCACGCTTATGAGCCGCTGTTTAAAGCAGTCACCCACTCACCAAAAGTTCAAGTAATGACCAAACTCCCATGTTAACGAATGTAAATTGTGGTCTTCATATAAAAGCTCATTTGTTTTAATTGGAAGATTTAAGAGACATTTTAGGGCTCAAAAACTCTTTTAAAGTATTTATAAATACTAAAAGTGTATAAATAATACTGAAATAACACTGACCCAAACTAGTTTGGTTTCAAACTGAGACTAGCAATCCACTGTTTAAACAAAAAAAACATGATCATGCCAAATATACTTCACTCTTAAGACACTTCAGTCATAATGTGTGTGTGTGTTTGCTGCAGAACCTGGGTAAGAAACTCGGCTTGATAAATCCAGTTATTCTGCAGAGTATGTACATCTTTAAGGTAGAGTTAATAATATATTTGCTTATAAATTATGCTTACATTCATTGTAAGGGTAATATTTTCATTACTCGCCTCTTCTGTTCTGTAAACAGCAACCAGGGATTGGTGGAGAAGGTAAGACTCACCTACATCTTTAACCTATGAGAAAGCAATATAAAAACACTATTTTGACCTTTGACCCTTGACTTCAGTGACACCTCACCAGGACGCCACCTTCCTTTACACACAGCCTCTAGGAAGGGTGATTGGCTTGTGGATCGCTCTGGAAGATGCTACACTCGAGAACGGCTGTCTGTGGTTCATACCGGGATCACACTGTGGTAATTTCAAACGCATCAAGCAGATTCGTGTTGGGCATGTATGCTATTGGAGGGAAGCTTTGTTTTGCACAAATGTGTGTATTTAAAATGAGTTTCCTGTGCGTGAAAGATGGGATTACTAGGCGAATGGTGCGGACACCCAAAGGCACGTTTCCTCTGACTGATTTCATTGGCCGAGAGAAGAATTATGACGACAATCTCTTCGTTCCGGCTCCTGTTAAAAAAGGTGAGTTATTGAAACTGTTTAATGTTGTTTTTAAACAGTTTTTAATATATGTATGACATATAAATATATATATATATATATACTGTATATATCACCAAGGCATCATTTATTTGATCAAAAATTCAGTAAAAAACGTAATATTGTGTAATATTACGTTTTAAAACTGGAGAGAAAACTTTGTCAAACTTGACAAAGCCTTGTCTGAAAGTTTGAAATGTATATGTATATGAAATGTATATGTATTTGTATATGCTTCCTAGTATGTTTTACATTTTGTTGAGCTGTTTGTAATTGTAACAGATTTAAATACATTGTTGGCATGAATTAGCATTTTGCTAGCATGTTTTAACACACCGTTAGCATGTGTTTTGCATGTTGTTTGCATGATTTAGCACATTGCTAGCATGTTAACATGATTTACCATAAAGCTATTAGAAATTAGCATGTTGGTAGCATGTTGCTGACATGATTTAACTCTTTACTAGTTTGAATTGGCACATTGCAGGCATATTTTAACACTTTTGCTAGCATGGATTTCCATATTGGTAGCACATTTCTAACAGGATTAACACATTAACATGTTTTGAATGTTCTTAATATAATTGAGCACATTGATAGCTTGATTTAGCACATTGTTTGCATGTTTTAACATATTGGTAGCACGATTTAACACATTGCTAGCACGTTTTAACATATTGGTAGCATGATTTAACACGTTGCTTGCTAGCATGTTTAACATATTGCTAACACAAATTAGCATGTTAACATTTTGCTAGCATGATTTTTAGCACATCGCTAAAATATTTTAACACATTGTTAGAATTTGTTTTAACATGTTGTCCTAGTATTGTCATTAAGCTTTGCTAGCGATAGCTTAAAAACAATAGAAGTCTTATTTTAAATAAGTCTTCTCAAGGCTTTTCATAGTTTTGATCGTCCGTGTAATGAAAATTAGAAAAGGGGTCTGACCCGAGTTGTTGCTTGAAAGCCAGAGGAGACGCTAATTTAGTCTCAGAAATACAACAAGTTCAGTATGTTGGTTTGTCACGCAAGTGTTTTCTATCTGAATGTAAGCTAAAGTGTAATTTATTCCTGTGCTCAAAGCTGAATTTTCAACATCATTACTCCAGTTTTCAGTGTCACATGATCCTTCAGAAATCATTCTATGATGATTTGCTGCTAAAAACATTTCTGAATTTTATCAATGTTGCAAACAGTTGTGCTCCTGAATATTTTTGTGGAAACTGATTTATTCAGGACTTTTTAATGTATAGAAAGTTCAAAAGAACAGTATTTATTCAAAATAGAAATCTTATGTAAACTTATAAATGTCGTTACTGTGACTTCTGATCAATTGAATGTGTCGCTTGTGACATTATTACATTAAAAATCCCATTTTTGAATAGTAGTGTATCAAAGTACTATATAAAAAATATTTTGATACTGTAGGTGGAGCAATTCTGATTCACGGGGAAGTGGTCCATCGCAGCGCTGCGAACACATCTGACGTCTCGCGCCATGTTTACACTTTCCACATCATGGAGTCTCAAAACACCGTTTGGAGTCCTGAGAACTGGTAAGAGCAGTGCATGCTGGGTAACGCAGGCTGTAGAGAGACGAGCTATAGTTCTCAGGGCTTTTGTGTTGTTCTCTCTCAGGCTGCAGCCGACAGAAGAGCTGCCCTTCCCTTCCCTCTACACACAACAGGCCTGATGACACGTAATGACTTCTCAGATATCAGGAGCTTTTTTAACGCTAGGATAACAATAATCCCTTTAAATATGAAATTTTGTAAATGAACCAAAAAATGTCTTTCTTACCATAAAATATGAATCATTTTGAATCATTCTGTATATTTTACCTACAGCCACGACAGTGTTAATAAAAGGCTAGTTTTTGTTAACCCAAAAGTCTCTTATCATTTGTGATCTGACTTCAAAGTTTGTTATTTTAGTAAATGAGAAACGTATAACTCTATTAGAAATAAAGTTTATTTCCTTCAACGCAGCATTTTCTGTGTACCCAACAAAATCAATACAATATAGAAAAGGTATGCATGTTTCATCATATGAATCATCTGGATTTTCAGTCCAAGAACATAACATGACCAAACTGCAGTTCTCATGACAGAAAAAATCATATTTATAGTCATTCGTGATTGAAAAAGATTTTCTTCCAGCAAACTAACGTCAATAAAGAATAGACTAAAAGTTAAAGTATTCCAACAAAAGTATGGTTTTAAAAAAAGATACTGTTGTTTCATGCTGGGTCACTTTAGTTGTAAAACATATATAACCAGTCTTTTGATGCAAAGTAAGTGAACAAAACAATCTTCTGTAAATATACTCAAACCATTACAACGATAATTTACAAAATAAAAATCCAACAATCTTTGTCAAATTCCAATGTCAAAAAGTAGTATGACCATAAAGTAACACATTTTTTTACAATGTCCAAGTAGTTTAAAAACAAGTTTACAATTGAATGTCATGCAAATGTCCACAGATGCCGAGTGTCCGTGTTAAATGACCCAGAATGCATTGCAAACTGAACAGGTGACTGATGCTTCAACCACAGTTCCCGTGACAACCGTCAACTTAATGCGCGACACTAAATGCCAATCACCATGTAAAAGGCCTCAGTCAAATATCATGAATAAATTAAGGTCTAAACATATATAATTTACAAAATGCTTGAATTATGCAATCTTTATCAGAGTATTAACACAACAGCTGAATCGCACACATGCACAGGACAGTGATCTGTACATTAACATCTACTGCCTCCTGCATGCAGACAGACCACTGATAGCACTGAACCATTGACAATACAAAACACTTTTTAAGGCGATAAAGCTGTGCTACCAGTCCTTCGTATTGCATTGGACATAAAGGCAGATTTCCTATTCATAGCATCAAAATAATATTAGAGTATTTTTGTTCAGGTTTATACAATAATAGAAAAACAAGGGTGTTCTTCAATGGCTCAAGTTATGCATATATGCTCTGTAATAAAGAATAAATTACATTTTGATAAAAGGGTGAATCTGATGAAACGTCAAAAATGTGCCTTTTCGCAAAAAAGAAAAAAAAAAGAAAAAAGAAATCTATATCCAAACAAAGAAAATTATATTTGGCTGAAATTAAATAAAGCCAATTTTAAGAACCATATGTGTGTGTGTGTGTGTGTGTGTATATATATATATATATATATATAAATGTATTATAGCGCTGTCAAATCGATTAATTGCATCAAACATAAATGTTTTGTTTGTATATATTTTTATATATTATATATGTGTAGGTGTATATATACACTGTATGTGTATATACACAGACATGTTATATTAACACAAACTTTTGTGTTAGATGCAGTTAATCGGTTTGAAACACACATATATATATATATATATATATATATATATATATATAAATATTTGACATAAGTACATTTTCACAACTGCATCATGTAAATAAAAACTAATACTAATCACTAAAAAGTATTTAAATATATATTATTTTATATTTTATTCAATTATTGCAATGGTCTAGTATGTTTGCAACATAGTAACATTTGTCAAATAATGTCATGAAAATCATATGGTTCTAAAAACAGGCATATTTCTTATATTTAATTTGTTCAGCACTTTTGATGACACGTGTTGGAAAACTGCTTTATAGAAAATAGAAAAATATAGTTTTTAAGAGATTCACCTAAATAAAATAACCAAAATGTAGAAATTGTGCCCTTCTTTCAGTGTTGTTTGAGTGCAGACATTGTTACAGGGTGTTACATTTTCCATTTCTTTCTTTAATAATGTGCAACTCAATCCCTGTCATTTATACTTGAGTGGCAGATGCAGGATTTGAAATAATGAAATATTAACAGCAACTCAAGACATCAGAGCTTCCCATGAGCACGCAATAAATAAACCTTCAAAACAATGAAATTATCACATGTAAACCTTAAAAAATTTAAACACACAATTATTACAGTCATTTCTGCACAACTAGCAGCACCAAAATGTGTTTTCAAACCATGGTTAATATAGTTAACTACTTGAAATAAAATAATGTTAACTGAAATTAATATAAAGTATAAAAAACGTATTCTATATCGGAGAGTTGCCAAATCTTCATTTAGTTTATCCTGATGTACTACAATAACAAAACTAAGACTGAAATAAAAAAATATGTATAAAATAAATATAAAATATTCATTAAAAAACTTAAATAAAATGGGAGATATAAAAAAAGTGCAATTCCATTTGGTGCCACTAGTGGTACAAAAATACACATTTTACCTTCAATTCACATTTTATTTTTGTGCCACTTTGTTTTAATATCAAGTTTTCTATTTAGTTTTATTATAATGCTATAGGAAATGGTTTATTCTTGAATACATTTTACATTTGTTTTATTTTTGCTTTCAAAACTGGAATAATTCCATGTCAGACAATACTAGGGCTGTAGCGTACCATATGAATTAAAGGCTGTTAAAAGGGACAGTTCAACCATTTACTCACTCCCATGTTGTTCTAAACCTGTATGAGTTTCTGTCTACTGATTCTGCAGAATGTCGGTAACTAGTTAGTTGACGGTAACCATTGACTTGCATAGTCGAAGTCGACGGGGTCAATCAACCGTCCGGTAACCATCATTCTTCCAAATATCTTCTTTTGTGTTCAGAAGACAGAAACTCATACAGGTTTGGAACAACATAAGGGTGAGTAAATGATGACATCTTTCATTTTTGAGTGAACTATCCCTTTAAAGGGATACTCCACTTTTTTTGGAAATAGGCTCATTTTACCACTCCCCCAGAGTTAAACAGTTGGGTTTTACCGTTTTCGAATGTATTCAGCCATTTTTTCAGATTTTTAGAAGAATATCAGTAACCAGACAGTTTCTGGTCTCATTGACTTCCACAGTATGTTTTTCCTACTATGGAAGTCAATGAGACCAGAAACTGTCTGCTTACTGATATTCTTCTAAATATTCTAAATCGGCTGAATGGATGCGAAAACGGTAAAACCCAACTGTTTAACTCCAGAGGAGTGGTAAAATGAGCCTATTTCCAAAAAAAGTGGAGTATCCCTTTAATATCTGTGCGTTGGCATAATCTCATAGCAGCAGTAGGATGTATAGGTACAGAGGAAGCAGCAGGTTGTCTATCTGTGACGTGTACGCCTCCAACATGGCCACCATGGTGATCGAGCCCACCACCCACGAGTAGCTGGCGTTCAGGTTTATACTGCTGTCGGCGATGAGGAAAACCACCACTGCGATGATCTGAGCGAACACTGAGGTCGCCGTGCCCTCGAAGGTCTTCTTAGTGCCGGGCCAGCGGATCTCGCCGACCGAGCTGCCGAAGACGGACGCCACGGTGTCGCCGACTCCAACGGCCAGTACTCCGGCATAGGGCACCAGGCCACCGGCGCCCCCAAGGCCTCCTTTAGGGGTGCAGGTCCCAGGGGACAGCCAGATGGGAAGGGCGACGCCGAGGAGAAGGTATATGTGAGTGAAAATGAGCGGTCCAGAGTCTCTCTCGTCCAGGAATAAAGTGAGAAGGGATCTCAGCAGAGGCCCGAAAGGTCGGATGCGGAAATAGCGGACGAATTCCAGGAACAAAAGCGCTGAGAGGCACGCGACCGCGGACAAGTGGAGCAGAGGGCGGTCTAGCGCGAGTCCGGGTGCGAAGGTTAACACGGTGAGGAGGTGGAAATATTTCCGCACGGTCGTGGACGCCTGGTGCTTCTTACTCCCGCCCGAGCGATGGCTATTTTGATGCATCACAACGGCGATTGCTAGAAGCAAAAGTGAAGCCCAGAATCCAATGAGCCAAAGGCGGGTCCTGCTCTCAGTGATGAAATGCATCAGCCAGGTGATGGGGTGATGCTGCGTGAGCAGGGAGAGCCAAGGAACCAACAAGCCCAAGCCCAAAACCACAGTCATGGTGTGGAAGAAAAGCGACGCCGACCAGGTTTCCGATTCCATGAATACGAAGAGCACCGTGAAGAAGATTCCCAACAGCACCAAACCTAACACGGCGACCGGGAGGAAATACGGAAGGGGGTCGGAGTTTGCGTTACCGGACGAGACCAGAGAACGCTTAATGAGCTGGTTGATGATGAAACTAATCCCGCCGAGGATGAGGAGGGCCTCGCCGGGAGTGAAGCAGCGTGGGAGCAGGTACAACAGGATCAAGCTCACGTACACAAAAATCAGCAGCACCTCCAAGACTTCAATCACCTCGGACACCGTCAGCGTTTGCTTCACGGTGTACAGAATGGCGCTGCTGGCGATGCCGGCTATAACGCAGGTGTTTGTGGGCACCGGGCGTGTGATTCCTAGTGCGATGAGAGACAGGAACAGAGCCAACATCATGCCTATCACTGTTATGACCATGGCGAAGCGCTCCATGTAAACGTTTCCCACGATGACGCAGCGCCCCCTCAAAGCGAGACCCAGCAGAGGCATCACCATGCTGGCCGGTAAGACGCCACTGTTGGCCGAAGGTCGAAACTGGAACACTGCGGCGCCGGTCCGAAGCAGGCGATCCCATTTGTGCTGAACATAGAAAGCCTGGACCGCCAGAGCGATGCAACACCAGGACAGCTGATTCCACACGGCCATGTGAACGGAAATCACCATAGCAAACACCACAGCGGATTCAACCAACACGGGATCCATCTGCATGATCGCGGGTGTGTGGCAAAGGTTTACAAGAATGAGGGACTTCAAATGTGGTAGTCTGTCAGAAACTTCCAGGTTCACACACAAACATCGTCCACTTCTCGGGCTCCTGCACACGCCAAATTAGACCTGGGTAAAATAAAAACAAACAAACGTCAAAATATCATTTAAGCCCCTTTCACACAGAGATTCCAGAAAATACACGGATAATGTGACCTGGCCTTTGTCCCGGGATTGATTGATTTTGGTTCATTCATACTGCCAGTGATTTGGCGGGATCTGTGAGTGCGCTCACCAGGGGCGTAGCCAGAATTTTATTTTTGGGGGGTCCCGTCTTTAAATGAGGGGGCAACATTATTTATATATATATATCAAGTTGATCTTTCCGTGCTTTTTAAAAAAAGTGTAATATTGTACTTTGAGTTTGAGCGCCTGCCATTGTCGCGGCATATTAACTCTCACGCAAAGATGAAGATAGATGACAGCGTACGTTACGCGCAACACGTTATATAAACAAATCAAGTTTGAAAATAAGCCGCGTTTTACCGTGCAGCATTTTGATTGGTCAATCTATCAATCCTAATAAAACAACTTTTTTTTTTTTAAGCAATCAGAAATCTGAGGGGACCGGACATGTAAATGAGGGGGCGTAGGCCCACCCAGGCCCCCTCGTGGCTACGCCACTGGCGTTCACACACAACCCGTAAAAATCCCGGGAAGACACATGACGTCAGGATGAGACGTATAACGTACGCGTCGAAAACATGTACACGTTCTCTGCTTCCCCGCGGATAGTGAGGAGCTTCTGGTCTCTGCTTCACTCCAGTTTGCAGGTATTTGTTAGTCCTTTCTTTGTAGATGACGAACACAAACTTTCTTTCTCAGAGCAACAGAGTCGCGCGATGGCACGAGCGTCATCACTGTGACACACCCCTTACGGCATTGGTCCTGGCTTTTGTTCACACAGCGCGTGTTCCACTGATTCCGACAATGTTACTAGGTCCCCAACCCGGGATCGATGCCGATATCAATCCCGGGTGGTGTTTGCGTTCACACAGAAGAAGGCAATCTGGCAATTTCCCGGGATCAACGCGCTGTGTGAAATGGGCTTTAGACACAAACCATAAACTTGACAAATTTAAAAATTCTAGAATATTTTTTATTCAATAATATGTTTTCTCTCACTTTAAGCACAAAAAACACATAATAAACTCAAATTAATCAAATTTAATAAAACATTTCTCTCACTTAACACACACACACACAAAAAGAACTTTTTTGGACATGGTAAATGATTAATTTGAATATATTTTTAAACATGCACTATTATCATTTTCACACATACATCATAGTAATATATCATATATATCTATATTCAAATATATATCATAATAAAACATTTCTCTCACTTGTATAATTTTTCTCCACACACACACACACCCCTACACAAAGGTACTTTTTTGGAATATGAATATATTTTTAAACATGCACTATCATGATTTTCACATATATATAGCATAGTAATGGCATAGTATTTTTCAAGTAATTTCGGAGTATGAAATATGGTAATCGTTTAGTATGTCAAAGACAGTACTATGGTATTAACATCTGATACTTTCACTAAACACTGTTTTTTTTTTCTCATTACTTTACTAGTAAAGTCATTACTCAATATAATGGTAAAAATTCTGAAATAAATAAATTATTTTACTCAATGTGATGAGAGATGTTCAATGTGATGGCAACTTACCAAGACAATTTTTTGGACACCATAGAGATCAATCGATTTTTATAAAGATACCAATTATTTGCATGTTTATGTGCCCGATAACCGATATATAGAACCGATATTTATTTATTGTTTTATTTCTGTTTTTGACAATTATAACAACAGCACTGAACTGAACAAACTGTTTTATTTAGCCCTTTTTATACTGTAATTTCTTAAATTTCACTCCCCCACTGCATAAAAAACAATACACAATTCTAAATCAATAAATAGAGTCTGAAAGGGCAAAAAATAAAATATAATGGACAACATATTAAAATAAATCATCCCCATGACGCCCCAGAATGCTGAAGTTTATATTCTCTCACTACGAAACTAAAGGAGGGTGGCACATTTCTCACTGGCATTTGAACTCTAGACACTGTGAACTTTAGCACTGTTGAACGCCCAACAGCAGCTATTTCTAAACATGGTAAATTATGAAAGACAGCATCACTTTGTCTGCAAAAGTAAAATGATCTGGTTTTAATGGCTGGGTGCTCTGGCATTACAGTGATTAATAATATATGGATAATAGTGTATCATTCACTGTACTTTAATTTAAAATATTAGTGTTTAAAATGTTTAGAGAAAAAAATAATGTATGAAATACACAATAATATAAATTAGATGTGTTATGAGTATCCAGGAAAAAAACATTTAAAAAATAATAAATAATTATAGAAATCCGTAAATAACATGTATTTTATAAGTACCAAGAATATAATTTATTATAAATGACATATTTTACCACATCTTTGTTCAATGCAATCTTTTCTGGGTGCTTATAAAATGCATTACATGCGTCTGATATATCAGCAGAACATTAGCTTATGCATGCATATTGTGCAATTTAATGTGTTATACACATTTGTAGGAATTATTGTCAGTCTTAACATTAAATATGAAAACACTAATCCAACAGCAGTGCTGTTATTCCAAACGGTTTTACAGTGTTTATTTACAGTTAGAGAGAGTGGTGTGTTAGTCTCTACGGCAGAAATGACACTGACATCTCATTCACTGCAACACCAGCTTTTCATTAAACACCCTGCATAGTAAATAAACGCAGAAACATCCTTTTACACCAAACGACGCCTCAACTTACCTATTTCTTTGTGATTCAACGCTTTCCTCTTGAACAAAAGACTGTATTCCTTATGTGTTACTGTGACTCGTGCTTTGTAAGATCAGCTGCTCACTGACTGACGGTGGGAGCCAGCAGCCATCAACTGGGTCACGTGGTGTCAGAAGAATCATGTGACCTATGTAAAAACAATCTTTTAGTCAAGTTTTTTTTTAAAGAAGATAACATGTTTTACTATCTTTAATTTAAATGGATATATGTTTACATATGTATTTTATGAGTATATATGTATTTTTAGGATTTAATCAAGTCATGTGATCGAGAGGTGCGCGTTAGTGTTAGTCACGTGATTGGGGTGAAGATGGCGGACTCGGAGATGTGTGTCAGGTAAAATGGAAGAAAGAGAAACTAACTAGTGTTGTTCTCAAAGAGATAGAGCGAAATTTGTAGATGGAGAATGTGTCGATATTTAATATGTCATATGTAGCCATAATATGCGTGGGAAATAGGATTTCGACGAGCTATTTATTTGACATTTAACGGCAAACACGAGTCTGTCGCGTGCGTTGGCTGGCAGACGCGCGCTACTGAAATTCAAATGTTAACTTGAACAGTTAAAGGCTTTTATTAAGCCCGGAACTTCTCAAACATTAAATAAAATAAAGATATTCATATTGATTATTTGTGAAAATGTTCCGTTTGTTTTGACTTTGGCGGTAACGTTAGTTTGAAGTGATGAATGAGTTTCATCGTGTATCTTGTGTACGATCCTAAAAGTCTTTTACTGTCTAATCTAAATGTAGGATGTAACCATATATATATATATATATATATATATATATATATATTATATGGGATAAAATGGAATATTGACATTCAATTTTAAGAGCTGTTGTGACGAGTTATAATTCAGTTCTTAAAAAATTGTGATGACAGTTGCACGATTTGTCATGAATATTTAAATTGTTTTGATGGTATTTTTATGTGTGTGTGTGTGTGTGTGTGTGTGTGTGTGTGTGTGTGTGTGTGTGTGTGTGTGTGTGTGAAGTGAACTACCCATACATTTATATACTGTATGCTATGGACCTATAAACATCATAATGACACAATGCTAAAACGTTATATTATCAGTTCTGCAAGAATCTCTGTCGTATTGCAAAGCATAAGCAGAAGAAAAAAAATTCCCTCCATCCAGTTTATTAACAATGGCACATTTAAAAAACTTATTTAGGAGCAGCCGAGAGTTATGGACTATCTTGCTGGGGAGATCTGCACTCCGAGAACCGGTTGGTACACAAACCAATTATTTCTGATGTTGTTCTGTCATTTAATTACACTAATTTCACATATTTGTATTAAAAATATGTGTTTGTTCAATGATATTTAATTATTGATAATTTTGTGAGAAAAAGCTATTAATAGTGCTGTTTTAATCCAAGAAGGTACAGATCTGACCAGATATACTTGTATAATGTATCTTATAGAGTTTTTGTCTCTCCATCATTTGTGAAATGTGATTTTATTTGTATGATCTGACAGGGCCAAATTGAAGCTGAATTGAATCGGAACTGGGAGAGACTTCTGCAGGGTCTGTCCTTCTACAAACCACCCAGGTAACAAAAAATCCTGGAAATAAATAACTTTGACAAAATGAGATTGGCTTGATTCCATGATGTTCTACCTCTTGAAAGTATCAATAGCTATATTTGCATACAATCAAATAATCAGTTTGTAATCAATTGGACCGTAAAGCCTTTGAGTAAATTGATCTGATTGATCTCAATCTGAATGAAATGTCAATCATATTGAAAGGAGTGGTGTAGCCTCGAAACAATCAAATCAACAGGGGGAAAAAGCGTCTTGAATCGAACTTATTTAAATGAAAATAGAATATATCTTGCTCACATGTGTTATTATTTGACATTATATTAAAAAGGTTTTGGATATGTCATTAGAACCAAAATGACAATTATACTTCTGGTCGCTCTGGTGACATTATTGCTCTTCTTACTTTTGATATAAAGTCATGAAATGTTATGTGCAGCACGTCGGCCGCAGACAAGCTGAAAGCAGATAAAAACACAGCACAAGCTCTCAAAGACTTTGGACTCAGGATCAGCAAACTTCTCGTAAGTGTCTGGCAACATTGGCTTTGTTTTAAATGCCTTCTTAGACCACAACATTAAATGCAAAAGTTCTGAGTTAGCAGATTTATTGGTTATAATATGTTATGCATGTTTTTATGCTTTTCAATCCCCAAAATGCTTTCTAGGATGATGTCTTACTAAGTTTTGAAATGGATTGCATTCTCATTATTTGATTCATACATAATGACATGGTAAATCTGGCTGGATTGAGACTTCAGGAATGGATAAATGTGTGTTTATCATGTAAGGGTTTGGATGAACAGCAGAGCGTGCAGATTTTTCAATGTTACCTTCAGGAGGACTACAGAGGCACACGAAACACACTCAAGGTGAGCCCGGCCTCAAATGGCACACACACGTACATCTGATGTGTTCACACGTACAGTACATGGTGAGAGCTTTTGAATAAATTGTAATCCTCTTTTGTTGCCATTAGGCGGTGCTGCAAGATGAGAGACAGAGTCAAGCTCTGCTTCTGAAGGTAGACAAAAATATGTTATATAATATGACCGGATGTGTATATATATATATGTGTGTATATGTATGTATATATATATATATATATATATATACATACATATGTATTATTTTTTTTAATTGTATTTATATGATATTTGTAATTTTTTATAATTGAATTTTTGCCATGAAAATAGCTTTGATTGCTGACATGGCAGTAAATAAAAATAATCTGAATCTGTCAAATCACTTTGTATTTGAGTACTTGTTGAGACAAAATATGGTTGCTTAAAAGCACAAAATGACTATAGAAATATGATGCTGATGTTGTAATTGTGTTACACAGATAGCAGATTACTACTATGAAGAGAGATTGTGTGTTCTGCGCTGCGTTCTCCACCTCCTAACATACTTCCAGGATGAGAGACATCCATACAGGGTAAATAATAGCAGCAGAGATCAGCTGTTGTGTCAGACAGTCAGAAGACCAGATGAATTAAATTCTTCCTCTTTCTCACTTTAGGCAGAGTACTCCAACTGTGTTAGTCAGCTGGAGAAAGATCTGGTGTCCAATTACAGGAAGCAGTTTGAGTTGCTGTCCAAATTAGAAGCTCCAACATGGGAGACGCATGGAAACCTGATGGTGAGAAGAAGATGGGTACTCTGATTATATTTAGAGCAGCATCACAATTAATTACTCGTATAGAATTTGACTCATCTCTTCTCTGTGTAGACGGAGAGGCAGGTGTCCCGCTGGTTTGTGCAGTGTCTAAAGGAGCAGGCCCTTCTGTTGGAGATCTTGTTCCTGTATTATGCATACTTCGAGATGCCGCCCAATGACCTTTCCACATTCACACGGCTGTTTAAGGAGCAAGGCTTTGGACTGCGGCAGACTAATCGACACCTTGTGGACAAGAGCATGGATGCACTGGTTGAACGCATTGGGTCAGTCACCTGCTCCTTTTCCTCTCATACACTCGCAAACAGAGTTTTATAATATATTGACTCACTGTGTCATCCTCCCAACAGGTATTTTAGTTCTTTGATTCTTGTGGAGGGGATGGATATCGACTTCCTGCATAAATGTGCTCTGGAGGACCGAACTGAGCAGCATCAGTTTTATGACCAACAGGATGTTTGCAAGGTAATCCTGACCAGGGACAGTTCAGATACAGCAACTAATTGTGGTTGTTTTTTGATCCAAAGTTTGAGGTCCATTTTCTTTTTAAAGATGTAAAAAAAAGGTTTAATGCTTCTGAAATGTCTCTTATGCTCAGCAAGGCTGCATTTATTTTGTATTAAAAATACAGTAAAAACAGCCATTACACCAAGTCAGTTATGTCACATGATCCTTCAGAAGTCATTCTAATATGCTGAAATGTTTATGTTGAAGTATTTCTTATCACTATCAATTTTAAAAAAAATAATTTTTTCAGGATTCTTTGATGAACACAGTTCAAAAGAACAGCATTTATTTGAAATAGAAATATTTTGTAACATTGTAAATGTATCTCTTTGATCAGTTTAATGTCCTTGCTGAAGAAAAGTAATTAAAGAATCGTACTTACCCCAAACTTTTCAATGTTTATTTATATTAAGAAATTACCTTTTAAAAGTGGATAGTTGTTGCTCTGAAATCTTATTAAATCCACAACCTTGTTTTATCCCAAATCTAGAGATTTGCTTAAAAAATTAGTGATTACTGGCTGTTATGTGTGTGCAGGAGATGGATCAGATGCTGTTGACTTTTGGTGACATCTCTCACCACGGGCCGGTTCTGTTGGCGTGGGTTCTGCTGCAACACACACTGCATCCAGAGGAAGTCAGCTCTGTGATCAGACGTCTAGGTCACACTACGCTTCAGCTAGGAGTCTTCCAGTACCTCACCAACACGCTGCAGGCGCTCGGCAATGCTGGAAATAATGTAAGGACAGCTTTCTATCACTGTTGCAGGAACCCTTGAATAACATTAGACCAGTGGTTCTCAACTTTTGACTTGAAGGTCCTGTGTTTTCCAGTACAATACTGAAAGCCCCCATATAGGCTGAGATATTTCTGGTAATTCTGTAATAATTATGAGAAAGCTGATACTTTTCAAACTTTTATTAACAGAATAAAAAAACTTTTATTAACTTTGGGTGTTGGTATTAAATGATGATATTAAATAATGATTAAATTAACCCGATATTTTTTTTTTTTTTTTTCAGAAGTTTCAAGAACTTCAATAATAACAATAGTTATAGTTAAATTTGGTTGTTTTGTGTTAGCTTGATTTACCATTTTAAGTAGATTAGATTCATTTACATTTAAATGCTAGGAAGCTGTAGAACAACAACTTGAGTAATGGGAGCAAATTGCTTAGCTAAAAAAAACTTTTCTCAGATGGTGACATGGACTTAAACATGCTGCCCACTGTCTCTTTCTTTCTAGTGTACGGCGAGCACTGCACGGATGTGTATTTATGGTCTCCTGTCTTTTGTCATCACCTCGTTTGAAGAAGACACACTCGGCAGCCAACAGGTGCAAAAATACACATTTACAGAGTATTAGTTATTAAATTATATGTTCAACTCATTAATTAATTGTGATTATACTGTCTGTAGCACCTGATCAATGCAGCATGTGAAGTTCTTGTTGCACCGAGTCTGGCTGAGCTTTTCTGGGAGTCGGTGAGCAAAACATTTGATGCACATTAAATACATTTCCACTATTTGTATATTCTCTTTCTTTACTGATGGTGCGTCTAAAATCTATTACTACTTTTGAATTTGAATTGACTTCACGATCATTAAAAGAGGCATGAGGACTGCAGATGTGGCCAATAAACTGCAATAAGCAATAAACTGCAATGTCCATTTGGTAAGACGCCTAGACAGACATAGAGACTGTGCCAAACCACCATGTCCCCCAAGACGTGTATTGACGCATTGACAAATGCTGGAAATAAAGCCAGTTGAAAGTGAAAGTGAATACGCCTTATTCACGGCAGCGCCATCTTTGATTTTTAATGAGAATGAAAGCGAGGCTGTGAGGGATAGACTTGCATCTCTTCAATGGGCTCTATTGTTATTTAATGTGTTTTCGGATTGTTCTGCTCTTGAAACACTGGAAAAATATCTTTCCAAGAAATGTCAGTTGACAAAACGTAAGCTGTGGAAAATTGTAAGTAATCTAGGAGCTTTATTCAGCTTTTTACAGCGGATGCCATTGAAAACACGGTAAGTCTATACCTCACAGCCTCACTTTCATACCTGTCATGGTGCTGCTCTGAATAAGGTCTATTTGTATAGAACGAATACATAGTATTGTAGTATGAATGAAAATCAGATGTACTACACCCACCTTGTTTTTTCTGTCACATGGCCTGAACTTTGACCTCTGGTTGTGCCCTACAGAAGCCGAACATGGGCTTGGGTGTGATTCTGGACAGTGCAGTGGGCGTGTTTCCATATAAGACTGGACCTTTACTACAGCTGCTCACTGCACTGCTGTCTGACAAATCTACAGCTAAGAAGGTACCAACTATTTGTAGAAATTCAAAAAATTCCCTAATTCATCTTTGTATGTATATATAATCTGGCCACTTTCATTTTGTATCACACTGATATAAAAATACAAAGAGAAAAAGTATATTTCTTTCTTTATTATCAACAACATGAAGTGCATTTAACATTACAACTGGGGTTTGTGAAGACACTCCTGATCCCAAAGCTAACAATCATAGAAAAAATAAATAACAATAAATCATTTAAAAATAAAAACCCACTTTCTTTTATTACCTGCATAATCATGTGAGAAAAAAGTAACTAATCTGATTATGAGCATTTTAAAATGGAATATATTTTAATTACAACTGCTTAATATTCAGAATATGATTATGTAATTAAGATTACATATATAATCAGTTACTACTCTCACTTTGTGTGTGTTTATAGATGTACACACATATACATGCTTTAATTTTCTTGGGCGTTTCATGGTCTGTCTCTCAGGTGTACACCTTCTTAGATAAGATGTCATTCTACACTGAAGCCTATAAGGACAAACCCAACGACGTGATCTCCAGAGAGGATGGCACTCTGTGGAGGAGACAGACTCACAAACTCCTGTACCCTCTGGGTCAGTGCTGAGCACAAGAAGTCATGCACAATCTGTCCGTTTCTGATTTCTTTTTACTTGATTGATAGATATGTTTTTTTGTATTATCTTTATGTTCAGGGGTTGGGCAGACCAACCTGCGGATGCCTCAGGGATGTTTCGGACAGGTGTGTGAAGTAAAACCGCTGTCAGTGGGTGAACAGAGCGTCCTTGTGCGCTGGGAATATTCCTACAGCTCATGGACTCTCTTCACATGTGAGATTGAGATGCTGCTGCATGTTGTCTCTACTGCAGGTACACGCCCTCAAATCTTATATTATTTTTTTAACTATATTGTTTTGTTGAAAGTATTGACCTGTTTTCACCTGCTATTGACATCTGTCTGGGGTGAATAGATGTGCTGGCACACTGTGAGAGAGTAAAGCCTATCTTGGATCTGGTTCATAAGATCATCAGCACTGATTGGACGGTTTCTGACTGTCTGCTGCCGCTCACATCACGGATCTACATGCTTCTGCAGAGGTGAAATGCACACATAAACATGAAGACCAAACCAAACAGTACATTAACAATGAAAATAACAGGATGTGTTTGATTCTGACAGGTTGACCTCGGTTATTAACCCTCCAGTAGATGTGATTACTTCTTGCGTCAACTGCCTTATTGCTCTGGCTGCTCGGCAGCCCGGGAAGGTAAAAGTTTACCATTGTATGAAAACTAAGTCTGTGTTATGTAGAGCAAGGAACTGCAGACCAAACAACCACTCTTTCTGATGCAGGTTTGGTCCAGTCTGCATCACACCGGCTTTCTTCCGTTCGCCTCCACTCCTCTGACTAACATGGCACAGACCATGAGGTGATACACAGACGCATGCAGAGCCGCTGAACATGGACAGCATCATATTCACTTGTTGAAGTCAGAGAAACCTGAAGAATAACATGTTTGGGGTTTGTGTTTCAGTGCAGAGGGCATGAAAGCGGGTAATTATGGCAACCTGCTGGTGTTGATAGAACAGCCCAGAGGAGAGTACAGTGTAACCATTGCCTTTTTAAGACTGGTGACCACACTCGTCAAGGTAATGCATTTATCAACAATGTGAAAAAAAAATTAACAAGTATCGGTACACTGTATTGTAGATGCGTCACTGAGTTCATTTACACACAAGCAGCTCATAATCTGGTGTTTTCACCGTCTCGGAGCTGTTTGGTTCACAGTAACTTCATTCACATCTTCTCTGAGTCTGGGTCAGATAATGTAATGTGCATTTATAAACACAACATGCACCACCCATCTTCCCAAATTTGATGCTTATAAACTGGCTTTTGTTAACAAAAGAGAACCTTTAAGGGCTACCTGCGTTTTCCAACTAAATTAAAACTTGATGGTTCAACATTAAAAAATTGACAAATTAAGACAGCCAAAGTTTTTTTTTATATATATATATATATAATAATAATAATAATAATAATAAGCATAATAAAAAAATTGAGTCACTGGTATATAACAAGTTTTGACCTGAAGCATTTTTCCAAATTTTAAAATAGAGCTTGACCGATTTATCGGCAGGCCGATTTTATCGGACGATATTAGGCATTTTTCAAACTATCGGTATCGGCAGTTATAATGGCCGATAAATTAATATTTCAAAAATAAATTAAAAACGGACGAAACATGCTTCAACCATGTCTTGAGTGTTGGAGTTGTATAGTTTGTCCACCAGAGGGCACTCTACAATGTTGGCAACACTCGTGTATAATGCGCAACACATTTCTTTTACACGTGTGTGAAATCCAACGACGCCAAGTGTGCGTTGCAGACTGTCATTCTGTAATGGATTTAGAATCGCTAAATAGTAGGTTTTAGAAGGCAATCAGCAACTGATGATTGAAAATGGTTTGTAGCTTGATGGAAAGAATTTAAAATGGATAAGCAAGCTGACATTGTAATTATAAGGTAGCTTATAAGGCAATGTAGGGACTAATTATTATTTTATTTATCACAACTTTAATATATTTTGATGTTCCCCTGTTCTGTTGTTACAATAGAAACAAGTCTCTTTTTAAAATGCATTATCATATTATTTTAGTTAAAACTCATAAATAACTACAAATAACTAATGTTAGGGAAATCTGTTAATATAAAAAAAAATAATAAAATATCGGCCGATATATCGGAATGTCGGATTTTAAAACCAACAAATATTTGAATCGGTATCAGCCTTCAGAATCCTTTATCGGTCGGGCTCTATTTTAAAACACAATCACGTTTAACAGAAAAATTGCAAAAATATTTTTTTCCCTCAAATAGTGAAGCTCCACTTCCGTGGTGGATGTTAACTTGTGATTTTTGTATTTTCAGGGTCAGTTGGGCAGTACTCAGAGCAGAGGACTCATCCCATGTGTGCTACTGGTTCTGAAGGAAATGCTGCCTACTTATCATAAATGGCGGTACAACACGTACGGCGTGCGAGAGACGATCGGTGAGTAACTCGCACAACATTATTGTTTAAAAATTCTACGTTTATTGGTATTTGCTTTACGGTCTGTCTCTTCACTGTCCTGTCTCAGGATGTTTGATTCTAGAGCTGGTTCATGCTATTCTAAATCTGAGTCAGGAGGGGGCGTCCGAGGGCAGGTAAGAGGATAAGAATGATGTCATTATCAGTTATTTCATTTGGTGGTATTATATGTTCTCACATGTCACATGTTTTCTCACATGTCAGTGCCCCCAGTCTGCAGTCGTTGTGTATCTTTAGTCTGGCCAACACAGAGGCAGGACAGGCTGTGGTCAACATCATGGGTGTGGGAGTGGACACAATCAACATGGTGCTAGCAGCACAGCCCAGCAGGTACACACTGATTCAGCCCTTAGTACAAGCTCAGTCTCTACATCCTCTTTACATGAATCAATGAGTTTGTGTCTGTCTGCAGTGGTGGTTCAGAGGGACCTGGTCAAGTTCTGATCCAGACAGTGAAGTTGGCGTTCTCAGTCACCAACAATGTGATCAGACTCAAACCGCAGTCTGATACGGCCTCACCTTTGGAGCAAGCTCTGACACATCACGGTTAGCACACACACTTCAGTGCATGGTTGATATGAAACATCAGACTCTTGTCAGGGTTTGCTCACAATAATAAATATTTCACCTTATTCCAATATTGCTTTGTTATCAACACCAGATTTTCATGCAACCGCTATGTCTTTCTTATAGGTGGTCATGGCAATAACCTGATTGCGGTGTTGGCAAAGTATATTTACCACAAGCATGACCCAGCACTGCCACGACTTGCTATACAGCTGCTGAAGAGACTTGCCACGGTAATGCTCCTGACTCCTCATTGTGGTCCTCATGCGGAAAACGGCTTCATAAAGGGACTAAATAATGTAACTTTAGGGTTAGAGTTACCTAAAACTTTGAAATAAATCTAAAATAACTTTGTAAATATTAAATGAGAAACGTAATTTACAAAATTGAAACTTCCTAAATGTTGCCTTGGCAACTATATGAAATATGTTTAATCTCATATTTATAGTAATTTAAATTGCTATTTTAATTGTATTATAGTGATCTTAATTTAATAACAATAGAAGTCAGTCACCATGTGTTTGTGCTTTGCGTGTGTTGTGTACAGGTGGCTCCCATGTCTGTGTACGCTTGCCTGGGCAGTGACGCCGCTGCCATCCGGGATGCGTTTTTGACCCGACTGCAGAGCAGAACTGAAGACATGCGTATTAAAGTCACCATACTTGAGTTCCTCACCGTAGCTGTGGAAACGCAACCCGGACTCATTGAGCTCTTCCTCAACCTGGAGGCCAAAGATGGCAGCGATGGGGCAAAGGTCTCATAGGGGATACAATTACTCATAGATTTAGTGTGAGATGCTGAATGAGTCTGAGCAGCGTGTGACTGTCTGGTTTTGTCTCTCTCCGTGTGTGTAGGAGTTTTCTCTGGGAGCGTGGAGTTGTTTGTCGGTGGTGCTGGAGTTGTTGGACTCTAAGCAGCAGGGGAAGTACTGGTGTCCTCCTCTCCTGCAGAGGGCGGCACTGGCCTTCCTCCATGCGCTCTGGCAGGACAGACGGGACAGCGCTCTCTCCGTGCTCAGGACCAAGTGAGTGTCTTGCACATAACACAGTTGGGCAACCTTTTTGACTCTAAGATCTCTTGTTGTACAACTCAATTTTTGAAGTCATCTTCCATAATTATGACAAAGCTGCTTTTTATTTTTTTTATTTTTTTTTATAGAAACTAGGAGTAATGGTATATTTAATTAACCACTATTCATTTTGTGATTTGACAAGTTTCAAAAAACTGTATTTTCTTCAATTAAAAGCAACAGTTACTGAGGGGGGAGGGGGATAGTTTTAATGATTTTCATATTTTTTTTTATTTTTAATGTTTTAATGATTTTTGATTCAGCATTTTTATTTTGAGTTAATTTTTTTCAGTTCATTTTATTTCAACATCATTTTAAGCATGTATGTCCACTTGCATTGGTCAAGGATAGCCAGCATCATTTGGTTTAGTTGGTAAAAATGTCAAATTAAACCAAGCATGTTATCATTTGTTGTTGCAGAGAAAAATTCTGGGAAAACCTCACAACTCCTTTATTTGGAAACTTACCTCCCCCATCCGAGACCACCGAGGTACGTGTTTGCATAAATAGTTAATGGTAATAGCTTGAAGACATTTGACACTCTCATGAGTTTTTTTTTCTTCCTGTGTTAACATTAGTAGTTACAATAAAATACTTCTAAAGCATTTACTAATTAACTAAGAATAACAAAGATGAATAAAATATGATAACAAATTAATTGCTCCTTGTTAGTTATTCATTAACTTACAGTAATTACCCAGTTTTCGTTCAAGCCGATAGTAGTAATAGTTTTATATGAAAACAGTATGGTGTGTCCACATGAATAGTTGAGTTCTTGATAACGAAGTATTTTTTTTTCATTGTGTTTGTTTTTGTGTAGCCATGTGTTCTGGAGTCTTGTGCCTTTGTGATGAAGATAATCGCCCTTGAGATCTACTATGTTGTCAGGTATGATATACAAGCTCATCCAAACAGAATGATCTGTTTCATTCAAAAACAGCCAGCCAAAAAGCTGCTTTAAAATAATAAATAAAACAAGCCTTTAGACTGAACACATCCTGTGTACACTCCTCTGTTTTTTATTTGTATCATGTTTATGTTTGCAAACCTCAATACAGTTGCACACTTTAATGCTTCACATCAGCTGTCCATCTGTCTGTCTCTCTCAGTGGCGTGTTGGATCCATCGCTGAAAGCGGCTCTAGAGAGTTTCAGCAGTAAGCGCCGCTATGAGTTCTGGTCAGACTATGTGCGTGATCTGGTGTTTGTGGCGTGTGATGGAGAAGAGGAGGGTCTGCGCTCTCTGTCTGAGTCTCAGATGCTCATCTCTGCCTGGAGAACGTTTTTAATACTCTCCACCAGTCATGTGAGCAGCTACACTCAACTTCACATGCTTCACTATCTGAGTGCAGTTATACTGCTGGTACTGTGTTTATCATAACCAATCTTGTATGTGTGTGTTTGTAGTCTGAGGTGATGCATCTGAAGGATGACACTGTCAGGCAAAAGCTTTTCATGGACGTTTTGGAAGGTACCAAAGCAGCAGTAAGTTCCCTTATAAATACAAGCTCCCACCTATCTAATTAGGGACTTTAATGTTCTTAAATTAAGACGCTTATAATTATTAAAGATTTAGTCCTGACCTTACTGCTAACTAAGAAAACGTAAGACCTTTTTTTAAATGTATAGCTATGTCACAACTCAGTCCTGGAGGTACGCTGTCCAGCAGTGTTTAGCTTTAACTTGCCTCCACACACCTGCCTTGAAGTTTCTAGTATACCTAGTAAGACCTTAATTGGCTTGTTCAGGTGTTTCATTGGGGTTGGAGTTGAACACTGGAGGTCAGTGGCCCTCCAGCAGCAGGATTGGTCACTCCTGGCATAGTGTGATCATCTCTCTCTTTCAGCTGCTGATGTCTCAGTCTGTGTTCTGTCTGCGTCTGGGCTCCATGATGGTCACACTGCTCCTCATCCTACTCAAACAGTGGAAAAGGTGTGTGTTTTTCTTCATGATTTATGTAGTGTAAATGATTTGCTCAAAGCCTCATGTTTAAATTGAATAGCAACAATTCTGCCAAGTTACTGAATCTTAAATAGATGTTGACGTGTAAATCAGGGCTACTATAGTTAACTAAAACCATTAAAAAAAATTTGTTACTTGAAATAAAATAACATTTAAAAAAAACTTTTATTTCAGCTAGTTGTCAAAGCAACATTTCTTATTTTACTTAACTTAAAACTGAAATAATTATGAATAAAAACTATATAGACATTTAAACAAACAGAACAATGAAAAATATAAATGACAAAAAAAATAGGAGTTTTAACTAATTTGCGGGCATCAGCAAGCCGCTATCAATATGCGGGAGACTCCCAGAACTTCTGGGAGACTTGGGTTGTTTGTATTTTGTCTTGAGCATCAGGTTGTCTTCAGCTTTACGTTCACACGGTTGTTTTTAGTCTTTCTATATTTATTTTATCAATTCATCCTTATAATTCAATTAATTTTAAATAAAATTAAAATGAATTATATATTTGAGATGTTTTTAGTTTATATCTTCACATCTGAACTACATGTTTGTGTAAATTTCTTTTAACACAATTGTTAAAACATAATATGTTGGATATCATTATTTTTTTTTTCTACATTAATCATGGTTGTCAACTTTCCATCAGCAATTATCATTAAAAACAATTGATATTAGTAAAACTCTGTGTGGCCTTTGCACTTTTTATAGTACACTTTTACACATAAATACCCTTGTGGCGAGCAGGACGAGGCCGAGGGAGGTGAGAGAGCGGCGTGAGGCCGGTGGTGTGAGTGATAATGAACGACACCTGTGAGACGCACCGGTCTCGCATCTCTCAGGTCCCTCGGCCTCGTCCTGCTCGCCACAACCCCGATTTAGGGTTTTATTTAGTTATAATAAACAAAAGATCTAATTGGATATATCTGATTAATCGATTAACCGAAAAAATAATCGTCCGATTAATCGATTATCAAAAAATTTGTTAGTTGCAGCCCTAATATCAATGATACTAAAATATCTACCAGACTTGGAGTTTGGAGATATTTACGTAAGTTATATCTTATAGAGAATCCTTCACCTTACACCGCACAAAAAATGAAAGCCTACAAAAGTACAGATAGCTATCTTTTTTTGAAGAGTGGATGGGTTAACAACGCTGTCGTATGGGAGCTGAAAAACAGGAATATCTTCATAGTCAAAGCAAAGGTCCGTTTACTAATGTTTGCAGCAATAAGTTACACAGTGACATGATCGTGTGATGTAGTCTTCATCTGAATATGTACACCCTGCCTGCCGGTGAATGACAGCTTGATAAGTAGTACAAAATAAATACGTATGCCAACTGTATCATATAAGGCTTGTAGGATGTCAAACATTGTAGCCTACCTGCTTATCCACTCCACATAGCATCAGACAAGATCAACGATGTGTATAATCCTGTTAGCAATCTGTTCGGCTGTAATGTAGTATAGTAATAAGTGTACAATAGTTGTGCATGCAAGGTAACTGTGAGTAAGTAATAAGTAGACGCAGTACAACAGTAACGTGTCATTCATTCTCCGTGTATTCATCTTCTCATATCATATATCAAGTCACGTACAGATGAACGCGTTCTCGCCACCTACTGGCGAACTATCTGGCATGTCGCTTACACCTCAAAACACCAAGTTTTGTTTATTAATACTGGCAACGTCCTGGCAAGATCCTAGATTGGTTTACTGGGTTTCGTTGCTAGAGAACGACGTTCTTGCCCGCCAGCCCGTACTTGTGACGTCACGTGCAAAGTATGAATATTATATTTAAAACCTTTTTATTTCAAAGGGCAGTAAAGTCCTGTTTTCCATGATAACTCATGATGTTGTTTTTTTGTCAGTGTGTTGGTGTCTGCTCCAGCTCTACTGACGCCCTTGTCTTTGATGATGGAGAGCGTTCTGCACGCTGAACAACAGCTCATGGACCGAACCAAAGCCAAACTCCTGTCAGCTCTCATCTTAGCTCTACATATACAAGGACTCAACGGTCAGTCTGTATGTTGGTTTGGAAAAACCAAGCTCTGTTCCAAAAACCAAGTCAGATTTTTTATCATATCCACTTCCTTCCACTATAGAAAAAAATGAAGGCAAAATATCCCAGAAACAGTTGTTCCCGATGAGAGAGTCTGCCCATTAGTGGTCCTGAGGTGGAGCCGCAGTATTAAGGTCCTGCCCATAGTCCTGCAAATTCAATCGCAATCACAGCTGTCAACCATGACATTACACCCTGGTTTTATAGCATCAATTAAGTAACTAAAACCAAACTTCTTGGAAAAAATGAACATTTGAACATACATCATTATTATTAGAATTACCTATAATGAGACAAATTATCTTCAGGAAAAAATATTTGAAGAGTAATTGGATTTTTTTTTAGTTTGGATCACGTCCCCTTCAATAAAAATAAATAAATAAAAACTATAATAGTATCTCAATGATGCTAAAATAACACTGAACCAATGCAGTCTAAAAATATAGTGTAGGTAGGCGGCTCACTGGCGTTTGGAACAGTTGCCATCGACTGTGTGCATATTGTTTGTTTTGTTAAAAATTGTTTAACAATAATTGGTTCAGGAGGAGAGATTACCCAGCTTCCCCAGCTGCTGTTGTGCATGTGTGAGATGGTTCAGGACGAAGCCCTGGCGTTGATTGACAGCACACGTCACATGATCCAGAGGGGTGACGTTCAGGAGGACAGCATGGAGACAGACAGCCCGCATTTCCAGAAAGACCAGCGAGACTCAGTGAGTGTGTTAAGAAGTGTTGTGTTTCTATTTATAACCTGCACAAATATGCTGTTGACACTCTATCCCTCAATGCACTTCACTTGACCTGATATCAGCAACAGTTTTAACATTTTTTCTGAGACAAGAAATCCGATTAAAAACACAAAGTAGCAGATACCTGAATGCTTCCTGCTAAATTTAAATTAATTTAAATACTATCATTTTAATTAATTATATTTGCTTTATTTTATTTCATTATGGTAAAATTATGTGACAATAATGTAGTATACTACTCAAGTGATTTGAATATAATGTGCTGTTCACATAGTGTTTTATAGGCAGTGTATATAATATTGTGCAGTATGATAGTATACACTAGTGTTGTCAAAAAACTCGGTACTTCGGTACCAAGTCGGTACTAAAAAAAAAAATGTTACGGTACCAGCTTTTCTAGGTACCGAATACCAGGTTAATCCAGTTCTGTTCTAGACGCGATGTCTGAAACGTGCACAGTTGCGTCCTCTTTATAACGCTGATATGGCTCTCTCTCTGAATCCACTTGTTGAAACGAAAGGAGGAAAGAGCCACATATGGAAATATTTTGGATTAGGCTAACGTCACGTTGCCATAAGATGCCGATTACATGCAAATTTGCAATTTCAAATATAGGCGTGATTCAAGCGCGCTCATAATAAAAACTCGTTGGCGTTGCGTAGCAACGACAGACGCCGCGTGAGAGCAAGAGCTTTGGAAAGAATAAGCACGCGCAAAAATATCATTAAAAAACACGTGCGACATGTGAACGGCCTCTAAAGTGCTTTCGGGGTAGTTTTACGAGTACATGAGCACAGTAGTATCCACCCGACACCAGAGTACTACTGGTATTAGTATCGATGCATCCCTATTTATGTCATTTAATGTCAGTGCCAGTTCTAGGCGTATTCTTGCCTTTATAACTCAGCAGGTTTAAAAAGCCTTTTTAAAATTAAATATGAATGCAGTTTTAGATTAAATAAAAGGACAGTCAAGTCAAATAAAACATGTTTTATGGTAATGCTACAAAGATACCATTCATCAACATTACTTAGTTATCAACACATTGAGTGAACAATATATTTTTACAACATTAATTAATGTTTGAAAATGTTATTTATTACAAACACCTGATTGTTCATGTTTGTTCACTTAATTCATTGTGCATTAAATAAATAATGGATTAAAACTTTACAAACAAAAATGTGTTGGTGTATACTATTGTTTATTTTAGGTCATTTTATCTAATCTTTTTCTAAAGTGTTTATAATACAAATGTACAGTTTCCATACTTATAACCGTGATAAACACTTAAATATATGTAAATTTAAACTAAGCTTTGGTACCGAAATTGGTACCGAGAACCGTGAATTTTAACTGGTATTGGTACCGAATACTGAAATTTTGGTACCGTGACAACACTACACCGTATGCAGGTATTCTATTCAGAGCATAACCGGTGTCTCTCTCTGTCTCAGGTGTGTGTGTTAGCTCTTCATCTCTCTAAAGAGTTGTGTCGTGCCGATGAGGATGGTGAGCAGTGGCTGCAGGTGGTCCGGAAGCTGCCAGTTCTGCCGTCGGTTCTGAGCGCTCTAGAACTGAGTCTGCGCTCCAAACAGAACCTTTACTTCACCGAGGCAGCGCTTCATCTGCTGCTCACACTCGCGAGAACACCGCAGGTACAAATCTGACAGTTCAGCCGCTTTACAAACCACAGACCGATGCTTTTATCCTTCATTAATCAGGGATGTGATTTTTCCGGATTAATCCGGAATTCCGGATTTTCCGACCTGAAAATGTGACCTACGTGAATCATGCAGATCTGTAAAAAAAAAAAAAGGGGGGGGGGGGGGGGGTGTAGGGTGTCGGCAGCCGGCAGCCGGAGTGAAAAGGAGAGAATATGAGGACATAACCCATAACTGGCTGACGTGCGTACAGAAAGTTCCTTTCAAAGTATCAACAAGGACGTATTTGCGTTCAGCCAGAGAATGTCTTGGTTCAGCTTCTTGGTTCAGCTTCTTCACCTGCTCAATTTCGTATCTCAGTCGCTCTCGCGCTGGTATCTTTGTCAGTTGACAAGAACATCACAGTTAGGTCACCAGGGCTGGGCGATATATCGATATATTTCAAATTTGCGCTATGATCCTTGCTCCAAGCAAGCTGCAGACTGCAGCTATATCGTGCATTCTGTCAGTTGCAGTCCTCCTGACACCTCCGTCTCAACAGCATTAGTGTACAACGCGACAAATACTCGCAGAGGAACGGCTACATCAGTTCAGCGAGTTCACAAAAGTTAATTTGCATCTGCTTTAAAGCCTTGCCGGTTAAACATGTCATTCACTGCTAATGCGCTGTTCTGAGCGCGAACACCCGACGTGCTCATGCACTAAAAGCTTGTCTAACAGCGCCTGGTTGCTGGACTAAGTTATCTTTCGAGTAGTATTATTTCGCTAATACTCTCAAATATACACAAGGTTTACATAAGAACATTTGGTTATGTCCAGGGGTTAAAGTGGTCCGGAACTGCGTTCCGGCACCTCAGATAAATTAATAAATAAATAGATTAATTAATCTCAACGAATCTTGCTTCTCCCGATATGGACCAACTTCCCTTCCTCCCCGCTGAACACGAGCGATAAACACAAAGTATAAACTATATAAAGTATAAACTGTATAAAGTATAACAGCATAAAGTAAACTATATAAAGTAGCTATAAACGCCTCGTCCGTTTGGAGAGGTGCGCGCGGAGCCCCGCGCTCGTGCGGACGCGTCTAGTTATACACAAGGCTTTACAAATGCTTGAAATGCACTTGCGGTGGTTGAGCGCGGTAAAGTTAGTTTTAGGTCCGAAATATTTCGCCTGACATTTGTTTTCCCTATAGCCGCTGTTTGGGTCTTACAAAGAGATCAATAGCAGGATTAGTTTTAACAAACCATTGTATATCGACATTAATATTCGTTCATTAATATTCAAAAATCACCTGCGTGCATTTAATGCTGCATAGAATCCTGAGAATGCATGAAATTCATGAAACATATAATTATCAATTATTTACTTCACTGACAGATGAAAATGAAAGACTATCAGTCAAAGTTCAGGGGGTTTAGGAGTTTAGGAGGGGAAGAAATAGGGCAGGATAAGGAGACTGAGAAAAATAAAGATGTAGATGAGAAGAGAGCAGGCTATTGACAAAATAATCGAATGCCCACTGACATGGTTTTAAAGCTATTTATTATCCTTTTTTTGGCCTTCAAAAGTCTTAAATGGCACATAATTTGGTCAGAGAAATCAAAATTTTCTCGGGGGAGGCCAACTGAAAGCAAACCGAGAAAATTGAGAGAAATCTGCTTGTCAAATGCTCCGTGTATATTAGACGTGTCGCGTACAGGTCTTAAAGTGACAGTAGCCCTAATAATAAAAATGAAGCCGCTTGTTCTTAAAGGGATAGTTGACCCCAAAATAAAAATTCTGTCATTATTTATTCACTGTAATGTTGTTGTTCCAAACCTGTATTAATTTATTTCTTGTGCTGAACAAAAAAGAAGATGTGGGTAACCAGACAGTTGCTGGTCCCCATTGACTTCCATAGGGAAAAATTTAGTATGGAAATCACTGGGGTACATCAACTGTTTTTTTACCCACATTCTTCCAAATAACTTAAACAGAAGAAAGAAACTTATTCAGGTTTAAAACAACTTGAGTAGTTGGCTCGGTATATTTTCCTGCTTTTTTGTCCTTAGCCAATCACATGCCTGATTAATGAGTGATGCCTGACTCACTGATGAAGCTTGCTTTTGAATCAGTGGTTCTCAACCAGGGAGTCTTCAAAATAAGCATTAAAATAAACTAAAACTAAATAAGATCTTTCTTATTTTAATTCATTACATTTTATTACATGAAACTTTGGGAAGGTTATAACTGTGAGATGGGTGACATCAATTTGAGATCATAAACAAATTAAATGTGTATTTTACTCTAAAATGACACAATAGGACTTTTGGGAACCTGATATACCTGATTAGCTAAAATGATTCTGACTTCTCAGTGCTGTTGTGCATGAAGTGTTTGTGATGATGTTCCTCCTGATCTGTAGGGGGCGGCAGCAGTGGCAGGTGCCGGAGTGATCCAGAGCATCTGTCTTCCTCTCCTCAGTGTGTATGAGGGTCCAGCTAATGGAGCCTCTCAGGTACTGACTTAAACTAAGACTTCAGCTTGATTGTTCTAAAGAGGGTTAGAGGTTGTCTTAAAGCCCTGCTCTCGTTTTCTCTCTCTCTCTCTCTCTCTCTCTCTCTCTCTCTCAGGCGTTTGTGCGTAAGTCTCAGGACGCTCCCAGCTGGCCTGGTGTGTACAGATTGTGTTTGTCTCTGATGGAAAGTCTGCTGAAAACTCTCCGTTACAACTTCATTAATGAGGCGCTCGACTTTGTGGGTGTGCACCAAGAGCGCATCCTTCAGGTTTGTGAGACATCTATCTATCTATCGTTTCATCTATTGCTCTCTGTTGTACTATCATCTATCATTCTATCTATTTTACATTATATATATATATATATATATATATATACACTCACCGGCCACTTTATTAGGTACACCTGTCCAACTGCTCGTTAACACTTAATTTCTAAGCAGCCAATCACATGGCGGCAACTCAGTGCATTTAGGCATGTAGACATGGTCAAGACAATCTCCTGCAGTTCAAACCGAGCATCAGTATGGGGAAGAAAGGTGATTTGAGTAACTTTGAACGTGGCATGATTGTTGGTGGCAGAAGGGCTGGTCTGAGTATTTCAGAAACTGCTAATCTACTGGGATTTTCACGCACAACCATCTCTAGGGTTTACAGAGAATGGTCCGAAAAAGAAAAAAACATCCAGTGAGCGGCAGTTCCGTGGGCGGAAATGCCTTGTTGATGCCAGAGGTCAGAGGAGAATGGCCAGACTGGTTCGAGCTGATAGAAGGTCAACAGTGACTCAAATAACCACCCGTTACAACCAAGGTGGGCAGAAGAGCATCTCTGAACGCACAGTACGTCGAACTTTGAGGCAGATGGGCTACAGCAGCAGAAGACCACACCGGGTGCCACTCCTTTCAGCTAAGAACAGGAAACTGAGGCTACAATTTGCACAAGCTCATCGAAATTGGACAATAGAAGATTGGAAAAACGTTGCCTGGTCTGATGAGTCTCGATTTCTGCTGCGACATTCGGATGGTAGGGTCAGAATTTGGCGTCTACAACATGAAAGCATGGATCCATCCTGCCTTGTATCAACGGTTCAGGCTGGTGGTGGTGGTGTCATGGTGTGGGGAATATTTTCTTGGCACTCTTTGGGCCCCTTGGTACCAATTGAGCATCGTTGCAACGCCACAGCCTACCTGAGTATTGTTGCTGACCATGTCCATCCCTTTATGACCACAATGTACCCAACTTCTGATGGCTACTTTCAGCAGGATAATGCGCCATGTCATAAAGCTGGAATCATCTCAGACTGGTTTCTTGAACATGACAATGAGTTCGCTGTACTCAAATGGCCTCCACAGTCACCAGATCTCAATCCAATAGAGCATCTTTGGGATGTGGTGGAACGGGAGATTCGCATCATGGATGTGCAGCCGACAAATCTGTGGCAACTGTGTGATGCCATCATGTCAATATGGACCAAACTCCCTGAGGAATGCTTCCAGCACCTTGTTGAATCTATGCCACGAAGAATTGAGGCAGTTCTGAAGGCAAAAGGGGGTCCAACCCGTTACTAGCATGGGGTACCTAATAAAGTGGCCGGTGAGTGTATATATATATTACTTGTTCAAACTCCCATTCTGTCAATGCTTCTTAATATCTCTTTATCCATTCTATATCTATTGCTCTGTATCTTTCTATAGATCTATATGTCTATCGTTCTATAAATTTCTCTATCATTCTATCTACCGTTCTTTTGGTCATTCTTTCTATCCATCTTATCGTTTTTGTTTTATTTATTTTTAAATCATTTTTTATCTATTTATATCAGTTTTTTTAATCTATTTTTTATCTATTGAATCTATTGTTCTATAAGTTGTTGTGAAGTCTATTTTCATCTATTGTTCTATTACTCAATCTACAAATGTAATAATAATTAAAAAATAACATTTTATTTCCCATCTACAGGATAGGTACTGTACTGTCTTACAAATATGATAATTAGTATTGTCTAGACCCCCCCACCCCCCCATTATTTTCTTACCGATTATGATTTAGTAATACAACAATGCAACCGTGATGTGTAAAATATTTTTTCAATTCAAATAAAAAAAATGTTCTGCCCTATTCTGTCGTGACAACATGACTGCTCATTGAAAGTGTTGATTAATAAGAATGATGTGATTTGAGTTGTTCTCCTGTTGTTGTAGTGTCTGAATGCGGTGAGGACGGTTCAGTCTCTGGCGTGTCTGGATGAGGCCGATCACACGGTGGGCTTCTTGCTCCAGCTCTCCAACTTCTGCAAGGAGTGGCAGTTCCACCTGCCGCAGCTGCTGAGAGACGTGCAGGTACACAGTCCATCACTACTCTTTCACTACAGCTGGGGGTGTGTGAGTCCATGAAAACATATTTATTCATTCAGTCCAGTGTAACATTAAAATAAACATGGTGCTACACAATCAAAATAAAACTGAAATCGAGATGTTATCAAATCACAATTATCAAATCAAAGGCTTCAATTTTAATTTAAGTATAGAGTCTGTTGCCCTGCATGTGCCAGAGTGAAGAGTGAAGGGGGTCACACAACGCATGAGAAGCACCACGCAGCATCATGTCTTTAAAATTCGAACACATTATGCTCTATGTGTGTACACACTGGTGGCGTCTGTCCACGGCGCCCAGCTACGGCTCAGGACCTTGTTCAAAACCCTGCCGCGCCACAGAGCACCATTTGCATAGTTTTATATTAAATTTACATTTATTTGTCTCAAATCGTCATTAATGTACATGGCTTCACCCTGTGCTGTTTTCACTCGGGCTAGCTAAACGTTAGCTAAATAAATACTATTGTATTATGTGACATAGTTGCCTAGACAAGGGATAACATTACAACAAAATAACAGACTTAACATAATAGACACTTTTACTTGATTAACGTTCAAACATCAGCTATTATTCAATCAGCATTAAAAAAAAAGTTAAAACTCGCACATCGTGCAGCTCTCTACCAGGAGTTGATTCAAAATTGAGCTCGCGTGATTAGAATGTGTGCGCCCGGTGTGCGACACGCGCTTCTCGTCCGGTGTGCGACCCCCTTGACACTATTCATTTACACGCTTTCAATGTAAAATAGTGTTTAACATGCATTTAGGCATTTTATTTACATTTGCATAATTTCTAACGTTTTTGTGGACAAAAAGTTTACAGCTCGAAGATTTCATGTTACAAGTTCAAGAATTCACTTTTTTAAGTGAATGAATTTAATAATAATATGAACTGTAACTTGTCATGTTATTTAGTTCCTATGAAAGTGTGAACACCCTAAAAAGTAACTACTAAGAACAAAGACTACACTGCCACTGGAAATCGCTAAAAACACTATATTTTTTGGCCAGCCCATACAGCCCCATACTGTACATATAATAGAAAAAAACAATCAATTGAACACTGATTTTGTCGGTTTATTTGTAAACATTAGACATCAGAGAATTGTACAATTGTGTTTTTAAATTATTGAAATATTAACTGAAATAAATACTTAACTACCCCCCTGAGGTTTTATGTCCCAGGGCCTTGTTTGTGATCCCCTGGTCTACATGACAATAATGATTCATGTGTGCGTGTGTTTCAGGTGAATCTGTGCTATCTGTGTCAGACGTGTACGTACCTCCTTCACAGCAAGAAGATGCTGCACCATTACCTGCAGGTATGAGACAGGAAGAAGCGAAACACGGATGATCTTTTAGGCTATGTCTGCATTAATAATCCGGATAGATTTGAAGGTTTAGTTGTCGTTTCAAAATGCTCTCCATCGACATTAGCTTTTTGCTAATGCTAAATTCACCTTACTGCGCATGCATAACCCTCATAAAAGCTCACTGAGGTGATACAGACGGAACAAGATTTTATCAAGTCATCACGCAATTTTCCTGGCAGGATCATTTTATTTAGCAAACTATCTCCCCATCCACTGAGCGTCCCTTTCGTGAGTACATTTTCAGTCATCTTTGGAGGACTGTGACCTGAAGAGTGTACAAAGGACATATTTTAGCAACGGTGCGAAAGTGAATTGCACATAACTGGCACAATACAGTATAAACATGAATTTCAATAGGTTCAACATGCGTCCCATGACTAAACTGGTCATCGTTTTCAAATAATTCCAGTTTCACAGTTCAAACTACAATGCGAAAACAGAGGTTTCTAATGCATCTACTTTGGAGCGCGTTTTCAAAAAGCTTAGCTCGTCTCGGTGTGAACGGAAGGCTTAAACTGAGAGAAAAGTATGTGTTTTTAAACAAACACATATCAGACAAGTGTAGACAAGGCCTTAGTGTCTGTGCTGGACAATAACTTTGTTTTGTTTCTAGAATATTCTCTGTTACTCTCTGTCCTATTATCACTGTGAAGCTGCTTTGAAACGATCTATATTGTTAAAAGCGCTATATAAATCAAGGTGACTTGACTCTGTCTGCGCTGAATGTGATCGCTTTAATATGTGTGTGTTTGGCCAGGTTAAGAATGGGGAGGGGCTTCCTCAGGGGCCACACCCCCAGCGTGCCGCTCAGCCCGCCTCTAAAGAGCAGGTGGAGGGCGAGAGAGAAGAGGCGGAGTCTAAAGCCCTGCAGGCGGTGCAGTGCAGCCTGTTAAAAATCCTCAGTAAAACACTGGCCACGTTACAGCACTTCACGCCCGACTGCTGTCAGATATTACTGGACCAGGTACACACACACACACACACACACACATTCATAATCATGCAGAAATATTCATTCATATTCATGTTTTATTGTGTGTGTGTTTTAGTCTATGGACCTTGCGGAGTACAGGACTCTGTTTGTGTTGAGTTTCACCACTCCTGCGTTTGACTCCGATGTGGCGCCGTCGTTTGGCACTCTGATGGCCACTATTAATGTGGCGCTGAGCATGCTGGGAGAGGTAGTGCTGCACTTTTCCCCTTTTCGTCTCTTGTAGATCGTCATGGTATTTAAATTGGTGATTTGAATTGTTTTCTGTTTAGATTGAGAAGAAGAAAGAGCCGGTTGTCTCCTCTGAGGACACGCAAGCACTAAAGTGAGCAGGAAACGCCTGTGATGCTGTCTGTGTGCGTATGGTTCTTCAGTCGGACCGTATCTCATCATCTCTCGGCCTCTGCTTCCAGGTCTTTGCTGATGTTCTCCATGGAGAACTGCTTCTACGTGTTGATCTCTCAGGCTGTCCGTTGTCTGAAGGATCCTTCAGTTTTGCCCCGAGACAAACAGAGACTTAAACAGGAGCTCAGCTCAGAGCTGGTGAGTTATTCACCACAATTACTTAATAAAAAAATATTACATTTTCGTTTTGTGACATTTTCAATTAATTATCTTTTTTTCCCTACATATACCCTTTTATTTATTTGTTATTTAAATAAAAGTAAAATTAATTTGACATCAAAATCTAATTTTCTAACAATAAAGATTTTTTTTGTTTTGTGACATTTCCAATGAATCAACCCCCCCATGCCTTTATTTATCTGCTTTATTATGTATTTATTTAAATTTGTGGGTTATTGTTATTACTGTAAAACCATAATTATCCTGTTTGTATTGTTTTCCCCTTATTTTCCATCAAGTTATGATCAGCATTAATTAAAGGCCAATACATTTTCACTAAAAGTGTCACAGTGTAAAATAGTCCTCAAAAATACAGTAGGTCTTCAGTCTTTACTTGAAAAAACAAAAAGCAAAATGTTCTTTTTATTTATTTATTTTTTTTTTTTTACAATCTACTAATCACTTGCTGTGAAAAATAATCTTAAATTAACACAGTATTTTCCCCAAAATATATACATTAGATTTTTATATATACCGGTTTTTATATATATATATATATATATATAGCCTATTAAAAAAGAATAAATGAATCCTGGCTGAATGTGAACAATGCTTTTCTACAGTGTTTTTGACCTATTTGCTGAAGATATTTGACCTCTCTGTTCAGTCCATTCCATCTGGTCTCTTCTGTTTCTTTCAGAGTACACTATTGTCCACATTATTCCGGTTTTTCCGCCGAGGTTCCCCTTCCTCCCCAGCGAGCGGGCTGCTTCCCTCACCACAAACCAAACCACCCGCACCAGGATCCAAGGGCACGCCGGAGGGCCAGGAGCCCTTCATCCAGCTGGTCCAAGCCTTCGTCCGGCACGTCCAGCGCTGATGCGCGTGGCGCCGCAAACCTTCTGCTCTGAGAAGAGGGCAGTACTTGAAAAAGCTGATTCAGAGATCTGAATCACAGTGTAAGGGAAACTCGACAACAATGAATCAGTTTCAGGGTTTCAGGCTTCATCGTCCTTCTGGTGCCAAAGTTCATTGCGTGACCTGGACTGCACACACAGGGCCTTTTCTGTTTAAAACTGTTACCGTTTCTTGGGCTTCACACTTGGGCTTGACGGCAACTTTGAAAACTCTCAAAATACATTTAAATGTTTTTGGTAGTTACATGTACAGTATATCATTTTGTCATAGCCATTTGTATTAAATCTTTTTATTTCCCAGTTGTCATATACTTGTCTTATAACCATAATAAACTATAATAAAGTAAAGATGAATATGTTCTGGCTTTTTGAATGGGCACTAAATTCTTGTGCTGGATAATAAGGGAATATTGGTATATATATATATATATATATATATATATATATATATATATATAGTAAGGCTATCTAGCTATCTATCTAATCACAACGTCTGTCTGTGTCTGTTCGAATCGAATATCTCTCGAACCGTTAGTCCGATGTCCTGCTGCATTTTATTCTGGTGCGCTTAATGTAATCGTTTTCTCAGAGTTTAGGCTCCTGTGTAATAGTAGCCTAGGCTATTCAGAAACTCAAACATACCAGACCAACAAAAACTGATTTTGTACAAGCATTGCGCTAGTAATATGTAGTAAAATTTTATGCATTAAAAAAATGCACGAGTATATTATAGATTATAACTTCTGATATCTAATAGTGTGGGTTGATTTTCAAATCAAATCATTTTATTCAAATCATTATATTTTTTCTAATGTATATTATTTAGGATAATCCTGAGTGTCACTTTAAGGTTCTTAGCAAATATGCAGTTTTTTTCGAATGAGGAAATTGTTACCAGTGGTGGAGGAAGTACTGAATCTCAGTACTTAAGTAAAAATACAAATAACCAGATAAATATTTACTTTAGTAAAAGTAGAAGTAACACAATAACAACCATACTTAAGTAAAAAGTACCTGATTTTAAATGTACTTTAAGCATTAAAAGTAAAAGTACTTGCGTAATTTATTTTCTTAATGTCTATTTTCTAATGATTAATAAAACATTTAATTCTAACTCATTCAACCTAATACTCCTATAATGATGTTCAATAATGATGGAAAAAAAAAATTCACCATTTCTGAAACAAGCTTGCAATTAGACAATATACACATCATGCTTATCCTTACTATATGTTAATAACTATGGCAGTAAACGCGATTAATTTATGGTGTAATTCTGAACCTCTTGGCTTGCCATAATCCTAACCAAACGTATATTACACACGGTGCATTTCCTATGCATGTAAAAACTAATTTTCGTGTATAAATTGCACTATAAACGCACTGACTCAGGTCTAAGGCCCATGCCCCTCTATCAGAATCCAGAGTTTCAAGAAGATTGGAGAAACTCAAAATTTCGACCCAAAAAAAAAGACAACACTGTTACCACTGTCATTTTTTTTTTCATTTTTGGGCGAAAAATTAAGTTTCTCCAATCTTCTCAAAACTCTGGATTCTAAAAGAGGGCTGTGAGACTTTGACCTGAGTGCAAAAATGGAGGCTCTAGACCCTTCCAGAGCTGAGATATCGAAACTCAAAATTTCGACCCGAAAAAAAAAACGACAGTGTTACCCCTTTCGTTTTTTTTTTTTTTTTTCATTTTTGGGCGAAAAATTAAGTGTCTCCAATCTTCTTAAAACTCTGGATTATGATAGAGGGCTCTGAGACTTTGACCTGAGTGCAAAAATGGATGATCTAGACCCTTCCAGAGCTGAGATATCAAACTTCAAAATTTCGACCCGAAAAAAAAACGACAGTGTTACTCCTTTCGTTTTTTTTTTTTCATTTTTGGGCGAAAAATTAAGTTTCTCCAATCTTCTCTCAACTCTGGATTATGATAGAGGGCTGTGAGACTTTGACCTGAGTGCAAAAATGGAGGCTCTAGACCCATCCAGAGCTGAGATATCGAAACTCAAAATTTCGACCCGAAAAAAAAAACGACAGTGTTACCCCTTTCGTTTTTTTTCATTTTTGGGTGAAAAATTAAGTTTCTCCAATCTTCTCAAAACTCTGGATTCTGAGGGCTGTGAGACTTTGACCCGAGTGCAAAAATGGAGGCTCTAGACCCTTCCAGAGCTGAGATATCGAAACTCAAAATTTCGACCCGAAAAAAAAAACGACAGTGTTACCCCTTTCGTTTTGTTTTTTTTTTCATTTTTGGGCGAAAAATTAAGTGTCTCCAATCTTCTCAAAACTCTGGATTATGATAGAGGGCTCTGAGACTTTGACCTGAGTGCAAAAATGGATGATCTAGACCCTTCCAGAGCTGAGATATCAAACTTCAAAATTTCAAACCGAAAAAAAAACGACAGTGTTACCCCTTTCGTTTTTTTTTTCATTTTTGGGCGAAAAATTAAGTTTCTCCAATCTTCTCAAAACTCTGGATTATGATAGAGGGCTCTGAGACTTTGACCTGAGTGCAAAAATGGAGGCTCTAGACCCTTCCAGAGCTGAGATATCGAAACTCAAAATTTCGACCCGAAAAAAAAAACGACAGTGTTACCCCTTTCGTTTTTTTTCATTTTTGGGTGAAAAATTAAGTTTCTCCAATCTTCTCAAAACTCTGGATTATGATACAGGGCTGTGAGAGTTTGACCTGAGTGCAAAAATGGAGGCTCTAGACCCATCCAGAGCTGAGATATCGAAACTCAAAATTTCGACCCGAAAAAAAAAACTACAGTGTTACCCCTTTCGTTTTTTTTTTCATTTTTGGGGGAAAAATTAAGTGTCTCCAATCTTCTCAAAACTCTGGATTATGATAGAGGGCTCTGAGACTTTGACCTGAGTGCAAAAATGGATGATCTAGACCCTTCCAGAGCTGAGATATCAAACTTCAAAATTTCAAACCGAAAAAAAAACGACAGTGTTACCCCTTTCGTTTTTTTTTCATTTTTGGGCGAAAAATTAAGTTTCTCCAATCTTCTCAAAACTCTGGATTATGATAGAGGGCTGTGAGACTTTGACCTGAGTGCAAAAATGGAGGCTCTAGACCCATCCAGAGCTGAGATATCGAAACTCAAAATTTCGACCCGAAAAAAAAAACGACAGTGTTACCCCTTTCGTTTTTTTTCATTTTTGGGTGAAAAATTAAGTTTCTCCAATCTTCTCAAAACTCTGGATTATGATACAGGGCTGTGAGAGTTTGACCTGAGTGCAAAAATGGAGGCTCTAGACCCATCCAGAGCTGAGATATCGAAACTCAAAATTTCGACCCGAAAAAAAAAACGACAGTGTTACCCCTTTCGTTTTTTTTTCATTTTTGGGCGAAAAATTAAGTTTCTCCAATCTTCTCAAAACTCTGGATTATGATAGAGGGCTGTGAGACTTTGACCTGAGTGCAAAAATGGAGGCTCTAGACCCATCCAGAGCTGAGATATCGAAACTCAAAATTTCGACCCGAAAAAAAAACGACAGTGTTACCCCTTTCGTTTTTTTTTTCATTTTCAGCCGAAAAAAAAAGTTTCTCCAATCTTCTCAAAACTCTGATAGAGGGCTCTGAGAATTTGACCTGAGTGCAAAATTGGATGATCTAGACCCTTCCAGAGCTAAGATATCGAAATTCAAAATTTCGACCCAAAAAAAAAAAACGACAGTGGTACCCCTTTCGTTTTTTTTCATTTTTGGGTGAAAAATTAAGTTTCTCCAATCTTCTCAAAACTCTGGATTATGATAGAGGGCTCTGAGACTTTGACCTGAGTGCAAAATTGGATGATCTAGACCCTTCCAGAGCTAAGATATCGAAATTAAAAATTTCGACCCAAAAAAAAAACGACAGTGGTACCCCTTTCGTTTTTTTTCATTTTTGGGCGAAAAATTAAGTGTCTCCAGTCTTCTCAAAACTCTGGATTATGATAGAGGGCTGTGAGACTTTGACCTGAGTGCAAAAATGGAGGCTCTAGACCCTTCCAGAGCTGAGATATCGAAACTCAAAATTTCGACCCGAAAAAAAAAAACGACAGTGTTACCCCTTTTGTTTTTTTTCATTTTTGGGAGAAAAATTAAGTTTCTCCAATCTTCTCAAAACTCTGGATTCTGATAAAGGGCCACAAGACTTTGACCTGAGTGCAAAAATGGAGAATCTAGACCCTTCCAGAGCTGAGATATCGAAATTCAAAATTTCGACCCAAAAAAAAAAACACAGTGGTACCCCTTTCGTTTTTTTTCATTTTTGGGTGAAAAATTAAGTTTCTCCAATCTTCTCAAAACTCTGGATTATGATAGAGGGCTCTGAGACTTTGACCTGAGTGCAAAATTGGATGATCTAGACCCTTCCAGAGCTAAGATATCGAAATTCAAAATTTCGACCCAAAAAAAAAAAACGACAGTGGTACCCCTTTCGTTTTTTTTCATTTTTGGGCGAAAAATTAAGTGTCTCCAATCTTCTCAAAACTCTGGATTATGATAGAGGGCTGTGAGACTTTGACCTGAGTGCAAAAATGGAGGCTCTAGACCCTTCCAGAGCTGAGATATCGAAACTCAAAATTTCGACCCGAAAAAAAAAACGACAGTGTTACCCCTTTTGTTTTTTTTCATTTTTGGGCGAAAAATTAAGTTTCTCCAATCTTCTCAAAACTCTGGATTATGATAGAGGGCTCTGAGACTTTGACCTGAGTGCAAAAATGGAGGCTCTAGACCCTTCCAGAGCTGAGATATCGAAACTCAAAATTTCGACCCCAAAAAAAAACGACAGTGTTACCCCTTTCGTTTTTTTTTTTCATTTTTGGGCGAAAAATTAAGTTTTTCCAATCTTCTGAAAACTCTGAATTCTGATAGAGGGCCACGAGACTTTGACCTGAGTGCAAAAATGGAGAATCTAGACCCTTCCAGAGCTGAGATATCGAAATTCAAAATTTCGACCCCAAAAAAAACCGACAGTGTTACCCCTTTTGTTTTTTTTCATTTTTGGGCGAAAAATTAAGTGTCTCCAATCTTCTCAAAACTCTGGATTCTGATAGAGGGCTGTGAGACTTTGACCTGAGTGCAAAAATGGAGGCTCTAGACCCTTCCAGAGCTGAGATATCGAAACTCAAAATTTCGACCCGAAAAAAAACGACAGTGTTACCCCTTTCGTTTTTTTTCATTTTTGGGCGAAAAATTAAGTTTTTCCAATCTTCTCAAAACTCTGGATTATGATAGAGGGCTCTGAGACTTTGACCTGAGTGCAAAAATGGAGAATCTAGACCCTTCCAGAGCTGAGATATCGAAATTCAAAATTTCTACCCAAAAAAAAAAAACGACAGTGTTACCCCTTTCGGTTTTTTTTCATTTTTGGGAGAAAAATTAAGTTTCTCCAATCTTCTCAAAACTCTGGATTATGATAGAGGGCTGTGAGACTTTGACCTGAGTGCAAAAATGGAGGCTCTAGACCCTTCCAGAGCTGAGATATCGAAACTCAAAATTTCGACCCGAAAAAAAAAAACGACAGTGTTACCCCTTTCGTATTTTTCATTTTTGGGCGAAAAATTAAGTGTCTCCAATCTTCTCAAAACTCTGGATTATGATATAGGGCTCTGAGACTTTGACCTGAGTGCAAAAATGGAGGCTCTAGACCCTTCCAGAGCTGAGATATCGAAACTCAAAATTTCGACCCGAAAAAAAAAACGACAGTGTTACCCCTTTCGTTTTTTTTCTCATTTTTGGGCGAAAAAATAAGTTTCTCCAATCTTCTCAAAACTCTGGATTCTGATAGAGGGCCACGAGACTTTGACCTGAGTGCAAAAATGGAGAATCTAGACCCTTCCAGAGCTGAGATATCAAAATTCAAAATTTCGACCCCAAAAAAAAAACGACAGTGGTACCCCTTTCGTTTTTTTTCATTTTTGGGCGAAAAATTAAGTGTCTCCAATCTTCTCAAAACTCTGGATTATGATAGAGGGCTCTGAGACTTTGACCTGAGTGCAAAAATGGAGGCTCTAGACCCTTCCAGAGCTGAGATATCGAAACTCAAAATTTCGACCCGAAAAAAAAAACGACAGTGTTACCCCTTTCGTTTTTTTTCATTTTTGGGCGAAAAATTAAGTTTCTCCAATCTTCTCAAAACTCTGGATTCTGATAGAGGGCTCTGAGACTTTGACCTGAGTGCAAAAATGGATGATCTAGACCCTTCCAGAGCTAAGATATCGAAATTCAAAATTTCGACCCAAAAAAAAAATGACAGTGGTACCCCTTTCGTTTTTTTTCATTTTTGGGCGAAAAATTAAGTGTCTCCAATCTTCTCAAAACTCTGGATTATGATAGAGGGCTGTGAGACTTTGACCTGAGTGCAAAAATGGAGGCTCTAGACCCTTCCAGAGCTGAGATATCGAAACTCAAAATTTCGACCCGAAAAAAAAAAACCACAGTGTTACCCCTTTTGTTTTTTTTCATTTTTGGGCGAAAAATTAAGTTTCTCCAAACTTCTCAAAACTCTGGATTATGATAGAGGGCTCTGAGACTTTGACCTGAGTGCAAAAATGGAGGCTCTATACCCTTCCAGAGCTGAGATATCGAAACTCAAAATTTCGACCCGAAAAAAAAAAGACAGTGTTACCCCTTTTGTTTTTTTTCATTTTTGGGCGAAAAATTAAGTTTCTCCAATCTTCTCAAAACTCTGGATTCTGATAGAGGGCCACAAGACTTTGACCTGAGTGCAAAAATGGAGAATCTAGACCCTTCAAGAGCTGAGATATCGAAATTCAAAATTTCGACCCAAAAAAAAAACCGACAGTGGTACCCCTTTCGTTTTTTTTCATTTTTGGGTGAAAAATTAAGTGTCTCCAATCTTCTCAAAACTCTGGATTATGATAGAGGGCTGTGAGACTTTGACCTGAGTGCAAAAATGGAGGCTCTAGACCCTTCCAGAGCTGAGATATCGAAACTCAAAATTTCGACCCGAAAAAAAAAACGACAGTGTTACCCCTTTTGTTTTTTTTCATTTTTGGGCGAAAAATTAAGTTTCTCCAATCTTCTCAAAACTCTGGATTATGATAGAGGGCTGTGAGACTTTGACCTGAGTGCAAAAATGGAGGCTCTAGACCCTTCCAGAGCTGAGATATCGAAACTCAAAATTTCGACCCGAAAAAAAAAACGACAGTGTTACCCCTTTCGTTTTTTTTCATTTTTGGGCGAAAAATTAAGTTTCTCCAATCTTCTCAAAACTCTGGATTCTGATAAAGGGCCACAAGACTTTGACCTGAGTGCAAAAATGGAGAATCTAGACCCTTCCAGAGCTGAGATATCGAAATTCAAAATTTCGACCCAAAAAAAACCCCACAGTGGTACCCCTTTCGTTTTTTTTCATTTTTGGGTGAAAAATTAAGTTTCTCCAATCTTCTCAAAACTCTGGATTATGATAGAGGGCTCTGAGACATTGACCTGAGTGCAAAATTGGATGATCTAGACCCTTCCAGAGCTAAGATATCGAAATTCAAAATTTCGACCCAAAAAAAAAAACGACAGTGGTACGTACCCCTTTCGTTTTTTTCCATTTTTGGGCGAAAAATTAAGTGTCTCCAATCTTCTCAAAACTCTGGATTATGATAGAGGGCTGTGAGACTTTGACCTGAGTGCAAAAATGGAGGCTCTAGACCCTTCCAGAGCTGAGATATCGAAACTCAAAATTTCGACCCGAAAAAAAAACGACAGTGTTACCCCTTTTGTTTTTTTTTTCATTTTTGGGCGAAAAATTAAGTTTCTCCAATCTTCTCAAAACTCTGGATTCTGATAAAGGGCCACAAGACTTTGACCTGAGTGCAAAAATGGAGAATCTAGACCCTTCCAGAGCTGAGATATCGAAATTCAAAATTTCGACCCAAAAAAAACCCCACAGTGGTACCCCTTTCGTTTTTTTTTCATTTTTGGGTGAAAAATTAAGTTTCTCCAATCTTCTCAAAACTCTGGATTATGATAGAGGGCTCTGAGACTTTGACCTGAGTGCAAAATTGGATGATCTAGACCCTTCCAGAGCTAAGATATCGAAATTCAAAATTTCGACCCAAAAAAAAAAAACGACAGTGGTACCCCTTTCGTTTTTTTTCATTTTTGGGCGAAAAATTAAGTGTCTCCAATCTTCTCAAAACTCTGGATTATGATAGAGGGCTGTGAGACTTTGACCTGAGTGCAAAAATGGAGGCTCTAGACCCTTCCAGAGCTGAGATATCGAAACTCAAAATTTCGACCCGAAAAAAAAAACGACAGTGTTACCCCTTTTGTTTTTTTTCATTTTTGGGCGAAAAATTAAGTTTCTCCAATCTTCTCAAAACTCTGGATTATGATAGAGGGCTCTGAGACTTTGACCTGAGTGCAAAAATGGAGGCTCTAGACCCTTCCAGAGCTGAGATATCGAAACTCAAAATTTCGACCCCAAAAAAAAACGACAGTGTTACCCCTTTCGTTTTTTTTTTTCATTTTTGGGCGAAAAATTAAGTTTCTCCAATCTTCTGAAAACTCTGAATTCTGATAGAGGGCCACGAGACTTTGACCTGAGTGCAAAAATGGAGAATCTAGACCCTTCCAGAGCTGAGATATCGAAATTCAAAATTTCGACCCGAAAAAAAAAACGACAGTGTTACCCCTTTCGTTTTTTTTCATTTTTGGGTGAAAAATTAAGTTTCTCCAATCTTCTCAAAACTCTGGATTATGATACAGGGCTGTGAGAGTTTGACCTGAGTGCAAAAATGGAGGCTCTAGACCCATCCAGAGCTGAGATATCGAAACTCAAAATTTCGACCCGAAAAAAAAAACGACAGTGTTACCCCTTTCGTTTTTTTTTCATTTTTGGGCGAAAAATTAAGTTTCTCCAATCTTCTCAAAACTCTGGATTATGATAGAGGGCTGTGAGACTTTGACCTGAGTGCAAAAATGGAGGCTCTAGACCCATCCAGAGCTGAGATATCGAAACTCAAAATTTCGACCCGAAAAAAAAACGACAGTGTTACCCCTTTCGTTTTTTTTTTCATTTTCAGCCGAAAAAAAAAGTTTCTCCAATCTTCTCAAAACTCTGATAGAGGGCTCTGAGAATTTGACCTGAGTGCAAAATTGGATGATCTAGACCCTTCCAGAGCTAAGATATCGAAATTCAAAATTTCGACCCAAAAAAAAAAAACGACAGTGGTACCCCTTTCGTTTTTTTTCATTTTTGGGTGAAAAATTAAGTTTCTCCAATCTTCTCAAAACTCTGGATTATGATAGAGGGCTCTGAGACTTTGACCTGAGTGCAAAATTGGATGATCTAGACCCTTCCAGAGCTAAGATATCGAAATTAAAAATTTCGACCCAAAAAAAAAACGACAGTGGTACCCCTTTCGTTTTTTTTCATTTTTGGGCGAAAAATTAAGTGTCTCCAGTCTTCTCAAAACTCTGGATTATGATAGAGGGCTGTGAGACTTTGACCTGAGTGCAAAAATGGAGGCTCTAGACCCTTCCAGAGCTGAGATATCGAAACTCAAAATTTCGACCCGAAAAAAAAAAACGACAGTGTTACCCCTTTTGTTTTTTTTCATTTTTGGGAGAAAAATTAAGTTTCTCCAATCTTCTCAAAACTCTGGATTCTGATAAAGGGCCACAAGACTTTGACCTGAGTGCAAAAATGGAGAATCTAGACCCTTCCAGAGCTGAGATATCGAAATTCAAAATTTCGACCCAAAAAAAAAAACACAGTGGTACCCCTTTCGTTTTTTTTCATTTTTGGGTGAAAAATTAAGTTTCTCCAATCTTCTCAAAACTCTGGATTATGATAGAGGGCTCTGAGACTTTGACCTGAGTGCAAAATTGGATGATCTAGACCCTTCCAGAGCTAAGATATCGAAATTCAAAATTTCGACCCAAAAAAAAAAAACGACAGTGGTACCCCTTTCGTTTTTTTTCATTTTTGGGCGAAAAATTAAGTGTCTCCAATCTTCTCAAAACTCTGGATTATGATGGAGGGCTGTGAGACTTTGACCTGAGTGCAAAAATGGAGGCTCTAGACCCTTCCAGAGCTGAGATATCGAAACTCAAAATTTCGACCCGAAAAAAAAAACGACAGTGTTACCCCTTTTGTTTTTTTTCATTTTTGGGCGAAAAATTAAGTTTCTCCAATCTTCTCAAAACTCTGGATTATGATAGAGGGCTCTGAGACTTTGACCTGAGTGCAAAAATGGAGGCTCTAGACCCTTCCAGAGCTGAGATATCGAAACTCAAAATTTCGACCCCAAAAAAAAACGACAGTGTTACCCCTTTCGTTTTTTTTTTCATTTTTGGGCGAAAAATTAAGTTTTTCCAATCTTCTGAAAACTCTGAATTCTGATAGAGGGCCACGAGACTTTGACCTGAGTGCAAAAATGGAGAATCTAGACCCTTCCAGAGCTGAGATATCGAAATTCAAAATTTCGACCCCAAAAAAAACCGACAGTGTTACCCCTTTTGTTTTTTTTCATTTTTGGGCGAAAAATTAAGTGTCTCCAATCTTCTCAAAACTCTGGATTCTGATAGAGGGCTGTGAGACTTTGACCTGAGTGCAAAAATGGAGGCTCTAGACCCTTCCAGAGCTGAGATATCGAAACTCAAAATTTCGACCCGAAAAAAAACGACAGTGTTACCCCTTTCGTTTTTTTTCATTTTTGGGCGAAAAATTAAGTTTTTCCAATCTTCTCAAAACTCTGGATTATGATAGAGGGCTCTGAGACTTTGACCTGAGTGCAAAAATGGAGAATCTAGACCCTTCCAGAGCTGAGATATCGAAATTCAAAATTTCTACCCAAAAAAAAAAACGACAGTGTTACCCCTTTCGGTTTTTTTTCATTTTTGGGAGAAAAATTAAGTTTCTCCAATCTTCTCAAAACTCTGGATTATGATAGAGGGCTGTGAGACTTTGACCTGAGTGCAAAAATGGAGGCTCTAGACCCTTCCAGAGCTGAGATATCGAAACTCAAAATTTCGACCCGAAAAAAAAAAACGACAGTGTTACCCCTTTCGTATTTTTCATTTTTGGGCGAAAAATTAAGTGTCTCCAATCTTCTCAAAACTCTGGATTATGATAGAGGGCTCTGAGACTTTGACCTGAGTGCAAAAATGGAGGCTCTAGACCCTTCCAGAGCTGAGATATCGAAACTCAAAATTTCGACCCGAAAAAAAAAACGACAGTGTTACCCCTTTCGTTTTTTTTCTCATTTTTGGGCGAAAAAATAAGTTTCTCCAATCTTCTCAAAACTCTGGATTCTGATAGAGGGCCACGAGACTTTGACCTGAGTGCAAAAATGGAGAATCTAGACCCTTCCAGAGCTGAGATATCAAAATTCAAAATTTCGACCCCAAAAAAAAAACGACAGTGGTACCCCTTTCGTTTTTTTTCATTTTTGGGCGAAAAATTAAGTGTCTCCAATCTTCTCAAAACTCTGGATTATGATAGAGGGCTCTGAGACTTTGACCTGAGTGCAAAAATGGAGGCTCTAGACCCTTCCAGAGCTGAGATATCGAAACTCAAAATTTCGACCCGAAAAAAAAAACGACAGTGTTACCCCTTTCGTTTTTTTTCATTTTTGGGCGAAAAATTAAGTTTCTCCAATCTTCTCAAAACTCTGGATTCTGATAGAGGGCTCTGAGACTTTGACCTGAGTGCAAAAATGGATGATCTAGACCCTTCCAGAGCTAAGATATCGAAATTCAAAATTTCGACCCAAAAAAAAAATGACAGTGGTACCCCTTTCGTTTTTTTTCATTTTTGGGCGAAAAATTAAGTGTCTCCAATCTTCTCAAAACTCTGGATTATGATAGAGGGCTGTGAGACTTTGACCTGAGTGCAAAAATGGAGGCTCTAGACCCTTCCAGAGCTGAGATATCGAAACTCAAAATTTCGACCCGAAAAAAAAAACCCACAGTGTTACCCCTTTTGTTTTTTTTCATTTTTGGGCGAAAAATTAAGTTTCTCCAAACTTCTCAAAACTCTGGATTATGATAGAGAACTCTGAGACTTTGACCTGAGTGCAAAAATGGAGGCTCTATACCCTTCCAGAGCTGAGATATCGAAACTCAAAATTTCGACCCGAAAAAAAAAAGACAGTGTTACCCCTTTTGTTTTTTTTTCATTTTTGGGCGAAAAATTAAGTTTCTCCAATCTTCTCAAAACTCTGGATTCTGATAGAGGGCCACAAGACTTTGACCTGAGTGCAAAAATGGAGAATCTAGACCCTTCAAGAGCTGAGATATCGAAATTCAAAATTTCGACCCAAAAAAAAAAACCGACAGTGGTACCCCTTTCGTTTTTTTTCATTTTTGGGTGAAAAATTAAGTGTCTCCAATCTTCTCAAAACTCTGGATTATGATAGAGGGCTGTGAGACTTTGACCTGAGTGCAAAAATGGAGGCTCTAGACCCTTCCAGAGCTGAGATATCGAAACTCAAAATTTCGACCCGAAAAAAAAAACGACAGTGTTACCCCTTTTGTTTTTTTTCATTTTTGGGCGAAAAATTAAGTTTCTCCAATCTTCTCAAAACTCTGGATTATGATAGAGGGCTGTGAGACTTTGACCTGAGTGCAAAAATGGAGGCTCTAGACCCTTCCAGAGCTGAGATATCGAAACTCAAAATTTCGACCCGAAAAAAAAAACGACAGTGTTACCCCTTTCGTTTTTTTTCATTTTTGGGCGAAAAATTAAGTTTCTCCAATCTTCTCAAAACTCTGGATTCTGATAAAGGGCCACAAGACTTTGACCTGAGTGCAAAAATGGAGAATCTAGACCCTTCCAGAGCTGAGATATCGAAATTCAAAATTTCGACCCAAAAAAAACCCCACAGTGGTACCCCTTTCGTTTTTTTTCATTTTTGGGTGAAAAATTAAGTTTCTCCAATCTTCTCAAAACTCTGGATTATGATAGAGGGCTCTGAGACATTGACCTGAGTGCAAAATTGGATGATCTAGACCCTTCCAGAGCTAAGATATCGAAATTCAAAATTTCGACCCAAAAAAAAAAACGACAGTGGTACGTACCCCTTTCGTTTTTTTTCATTTTTGGGCGAAAAATTAAGTGTCTCCAATCTTCTCAAAACTCTGGATTATGATAGAGGGCTGTGAGACTTTGACCTGAGTGCAAAAATGGAGGCTCTAGACCCTTCCAGAGCTGAGATATCGAAACTCAAAATTTCGACCCGAAAAAAAAACGACAGTGTTACCCCTTTTGTTTTTTTTCATTTTTGGGCGAAAAATTAAGTTTCTCCAATCTTCTCAAAACTCTGGATTCTGATAAAGGGCCACAAGACTTTGACCTGAGTGCAAAAATGGAGAATCTAGACCCTTCCAGAGCTGAGATATCGAAATTCAAAATTTCGACCCAAAAAAAAAACCACAGTGGTACCCCTTTCGTTTTTTTTTCATTTTTGGGTGAAAAATTACGTTTCTCCAATCTTCTCAAAACTCTGGATTATGATAGAGGGCTCTGAGACTTTGACCTGAGTGCAAAATTGGATGATCTAGACCCTTCCAGAGCTAAGATATCGAAATTCAAAATTTCGACCCAAAAAAAAAAACGACAGTGGTACCCCTTTCGTTTTTTTTCATTTTTGGGCGAAAAATTAAGTGTCTCCAATCTTCTCAAAACTCTGGATTATGATAGAGGGCTGTGAGACTTTGACCTGTGTGCAAAAATGGAGGCTCTAGACCCTTCCAGAGCTGAGATATCGAAACTCAAAATTTCGACCCGAAAAAAAAAACGACAGTGTTACCCCTTTTGTTTTTTTTCATTTTTGGGCGAAAAATTAAGTTTCTCCAATCTTCTCAAAACTCTGGATTATGATAGAGGGCTCTGAGACTTTGACCTGAGTGCAAAAATGGAGGCTCTAGACCCTTCCAGAGCTGAGATATCGAAACTCAAAATTTCGACCCCAAAAAAAAACGACAGTGTTACCCCTTTCGTTTTTTTTTTTTCATTTTTGGGCGAAAAATTAAGTTTCTCCAATCTTCTGAAAACTCTGAATTCTGATAGAGGGCCACGAGACTTTGACCTGAGTGCAAAAATGGAGAATCTAGACCCTTCCAGAGCTGAGATATCGAAATTCAAAATTTCGACCCCAAAAAAAAACGACAGTGTTACCCCTTTTGTTTTTTTTCATTTTTGGGCGAAAAATTAAGTGTCTCCAATCTTCTCAAAACTCTGGATTCTGATAGAGGGCTGTGAGACTTTGACCTGAGTGCAAAAATGGAGGCTCTAGACCCTTCCAGAGCTGAGATATCGAAACTCAAAATTTCGACCCGAAAAAAAACGACAGTGTTACCCCTTTTGTTTTTTTTCGTTTTTGGGCGAAAAATTAAGTTTTTCCAATCTTCTCAAAACTCTGGATTATGATAGAGGGCTGTGAGACTTTGACCTGAGTGCAAAAATGGAGGCTCTAGACCCTTCCAGAGCTGAGATATCGAAACTCAAAATTTCGACCCGAAAAAAAAAAACGACAGTGTTACCCCTTTCGTATTTTTCATTTTTGGGCGAAAAATTAAGTGTCTCCAATCTTCTCAAAACGCTGGATTATGATAGAGGGCTCTGAGACTTTGACCTGAGTGCAAAAATGGAGGCTCTAGACCCTTCCAGAGCTGAGATATCGAAACTCAAAATTTCGACCCGAAAGAAAAACGACAGTGTTACCCCTTTCGTTTTTTTTCTCATTTTTGGGCGAAAAAATAAGTTTCTCCAATCTTCTCAAAACTCTGGATTCTGATAGAGGGCCACGAGACTTTGACCTGAGTGCAAAAATGGAGAATCTAGACCCTTCCAGAGCTGAGATATCGAAATTCAAAATTTCGACCCCAAAAAAAAACGACAGTGGTACCCCTTTCGTTTTTTTTCATTTTTGGGCGAAAAATTAAGTGTCTCCAATCTTCTCAAAACTCTGGATTATGATAGAGGGCTCTGAGACTTTGACCTGAGTGCAAAAATGGAGGCTCTAGACCCTTCCAGAGCTGAGATATCGAAATTCAAAATTTCGACCCAAAAAAAAAACGACAGTGGTACCCCTTTCGTTTTTTTTCATTTTTGGGCGAAAAATTAAGTGTCTCCAGTCTTCTCAAAACTCTGGATTATGATAGACGGCTGTGAGACTTTGACCTGAGTGCAAAAATGGAGGCTCTAGACCCTTCCAGAGCTGAGATATCGAAACTCAAAATTTCGACCCGAAAAAAAAAACGACAGTGTTACCCCTTTTGTTTTTTTTCATTTTTGGGCGAAAAATTAAGTTTCTCCAATCTTCTCAAAACTCTGGATTATGATAGAGGGCTCTGAGACTTTGACCTGAGTGCAAAATTGGAGGCTCTAGACCCTTCCAGAGCTGAGATATCGAAACTCAAAATTTCGACCCGAAAAAAAAACGACAGTGTTACCCCTTTTGTTTTTTTTTCATTTTTGGGTGAAAAATTAAGTTTCTCCAATCTTCTCAAAACTCTGGATTATGATAGAGGGCTCTGAGACTTTGACCTGAGTGCAAAATTGGATGATCTAGACCCTTCCAGAGCTAAGATATCGAAATTCAAAATTTCGACCCAAAAAAAAAAACGACAGTGGTACGTACCCCTTTCGTTTTTTTTCATTTTTGGGCGAAAAATTAAGTGTCTCCAGTCTTCTCAAAACTCTGGATTATGATAGACGGCTGTGAGACTTTGACCTGAGTGCAAAAATGGAGGCTCTAGACCCTTCCAGAGCTGAGATATCGAAACTCAAAATTTCGACCCGAAAAAAAAAAAACGACAGTGTTACCCCTTTTGTTTTTTTTTCATTTTTGGGCGAAAAATTAAGTTTCTCCAATCTTCTCAAAACTCTGGATTATGATAGAGGGCTCTGAGACTTTGACCTGAGTGCAAAAATGGAGGCTCTAGACCCTTCCAGAGCTGAGATATATAAACTCAAAATTTCGACCCGAAAAAAAAAACGACAGTGTTACCCCTTTTGTTTTTTTTCATTTTTGGGCGAAAAATTAAGTTTCTCCAATCTTCTCAAAACTCTGGATTATGATAGAGGGCTCTGAGACTTTGACCTGAGTGCAAAAATGGAGGCTCTAGACCCTTCCAGAGCTGAGATATCGAAACTCAAAATTTCGACCCGAAAAAAAAACGACAGTGTTACCCCTTTTGTTTTTTTTTCATTTTTGGGTGAAAAATTAAGTTTCTCCAATCTTCTCAAAACTCTGGATTATGATAGAGGGCTCTGAGACTTTGACCTGAGTGCAAAATTGGATGATCTAGACCCTTCCAGAGCTAAGATATCGAAATTCAAAATTTCGACCCAAAAAAAAAACGACAGTGGTACCCCTTTCGGTTTTTTTTCATTTTTGGGCAAAAATTAAGTGTCTCCAGTCTTCTCAAAACTCTGGATTATGATAGAGGGCTGTGAGACTTTGACCTGAGTGCAAAAATGGAGGCTCTAGACCCTTCCAGAGCTGAGATATCGAAACTCAAAATTTTGACCCGAAAAAAAAACGACAGTGGTTACCCCTTTTGTTTTTTTTCATTTTTGGGCGAAAAATTAAGTTTCTCCAATCTTCTCAAAACTCTGGATTATGATAGAGGGCTCTGAGACTTTGACCTGAGTGCAAAAATGGAGGCTCTAGACCCTTCCAGAGCTGAGATATCGAAACTCAAAATTTCGACCCGAAAAAAAAAAACGACAGTGTTACCCCTTTTGTTTTTTTTCATTTTTGGGGCGAAAAAATAAGTTTCTCCAATCTTCTCAAAACTCTGGATTCTGATAGAGGGCCACGAGACTTTGACCTGAGTGCAAAAATGGAGAATCTAGACCCTTCCAGAGCTGAGATATCGAAACTCAAAATTTCGACCCGAAAAAAAAAAGACAGTGTTACCCCTTTTGTTTTTTTTTCATTTTTGGGCGAAAAATTAAGTTTCTCCAATCTTCTCAAAACTCTGGATTCTGATAGAGGGCCACAAGACTTTGACCTGAGTGCAAAAATGGAGAATCTAGACCCTTCCAGAGCTGAGATATCGAAACTCAAAATTTCGACCCGAAAAAAAAAACGACAGTGTTACCCCTTTTGTTTTTTTTCATTTTTGGGCGAAAAATTAAGTTTCTCCAATCTTCTCAAAACTCTGGATTATGATAGAGGGCTCTGAGACTTTGACCTGAGTGCAAAAATGGAGGCTCTAGACCCTTCCAGAGCTGAGATATCGAAACTCAAAATTTCGACCCCAAAAAAAAACGACAGTGTTACCCCTTTCGTTTTTTTTTTTTCATTTTTGGGCGAAAAATTAAGTTTCTCCAATCTTCTGAAAACTCTGAATTCTGATAGAGGGCCACGAGACTTTGACCTGAGTGCAAAAATGGAGGCTCTAGACCCTTCCAGAGCTGAGATATCGAAACTCAAAATTTCGACCCGAAAAAAAAAACGACAGTGTTACCCCTTTCGTATTTTTCATTTTTGGGCGAAAAATTAAGTGTCTCCAATCTTCTCAAAACTCTGGATTATGATAGAGGGCTCTGAGACTTTGACCTGAGTGCAAAAATGGAGGCTCTAGACCCTTCCAGAGCTGAGATATCGAAACTCAAAATTTCGACCCGAAAGAAAAACGACAGTGTTACCCCTTTCATTTTTTTTCTCATTTTTGGGCGAAAAAATAAGTTTCTCCAATCTTCTCAAAACTCTGGATTCTGATAGAGGGCCACGAGACTTTGACCTGAGTGCAAAAATGGAGAATCTAGACCCTTCCAGAGCTGAGATATCGAAATTCAAAATTTCGACCCCAAAAAAAAACGACAGTGGTACCCCTTTCGTTTTTTTTCATTTTTGGGCGAAAAATTAAGTGTCTCCAATCTTCTCAAAACTCTGGATTATGATAGAGGGCTCTGAGACTTTGACCTGAGTGCAAAAATGGAGGCTCTAGACCCTTCCAGAGCTGAGATATCGAAATTCAAAATTTCGACCCAAAAAAAAAACGACAGTGGTACCCCTTTCGTTTTTTTTCATTTTTGGGCGAAAAATTAAGTGTCTCCAGTCTTCTCAAAACTCTGGATTATGATAGACGGCTGTGAGACTTTGACCTGAGTGCAAAAATGGAGGCTCTAGACCCTTCCAGAGCTGAGATATCGAAACTCAAAATTTCGACCCGAAAAAAAAAAACGACAGTGTTACCCCTTTTGTTTTTTTTCATTTTTGGGCGAAAAATTAAGTTTCTCCAATCTTCTCAAAACTCTGGATTATGATAGAGGGCTCTGAGACTTTGACCTGAGTGCAAAAATGGAGGCTCTAGACCCTTCCAGAGCTGAGATATCGAAACTCAAAATTTCGACCCGAAAAAAAAACGACAGTGTTACCCCTTTTGTTTTTTTTTCATTTTTGGGTGAAAAATTAAGTTTCTCCAATCTTCTCAAAACTCTGGATTATGATAGAGGGCTCTGAGACTTTGACCTGAGTGCAAAATTGGATGATCTAGACCCTTCCAGAGCTAAGATATCGAAATTCAAAATTTCGACCCAAAAAAAAAACGACAGTGGTACGTACCCCTTTCGTTTTTTTTCATTTTTGGGCGAAAAATTAAGTGTCTCCAGTCTTCTCAAAACTCTGGAGTATGATAGACGGCTGTGAGACTTTGACCTGAGTGCAAAAATGGAGGCTCTAGACCCTTCCAGAGCTGAGATATCGAAACTCAAAATTTCGACCCGAAAAAAAAAAAACGACAGTGTTACCCCTTTTGTTTTTTTTTTCATTTTTGGGCGAAAAATTAAGTTTCTCCAATCTTCTCAAAACTCTGGATTATGATAGAGGGCTCTGAGACTTTGACCTGAGTGCAAAAATGGAGGCTCTAGACCCTTCCAGAGCTGAGATATCGAAACTCAAAATTTCGACCCGAAAAAAAAACGACAGTGTTACCCCTTTTGTTTTTTTTTCATTTTTGGGTGAAAAATTAAGTTTCTCCAATCTTCTCAAAACTCTGGATTATGATAGAGGGCTCTGAGACTTTGACCTGAGTGCAAAATTGGATGATCTAGACCCTTCCAGAGCTAAGATATCGAAATTCAAAATTTCGACCCAAAAAAAAAAAACGACAGTGGTACCCCTTTCGTTTTTTTTCATTTTTGGGCGAAAAATTAAGTGTCTCCAATCTTCTCAAAACTCTGGATTATGATAGAGGGCTGTGAGACTTTGACCTGTGTGCAAAAATGGAGGCTCTAGACCCTTCCAGAGCTGAGATATCGAAACTCAAAATTTCGACCCGAAAAAAAAAACGACAGTGTTACCCCTTTTGTTTTTTTTCATTTTTGGGCGAAAAATTAAGTTTCTCCAATCTTCTCAAAACTCTGGATTATGATAGAGGGCTCTGAGACTTTGACCTGAGTGCAAAAATGGAGGCTCTAGACCCTTCCAGAGCTGAGATATCGAAACTCAAAATTTCGACCCCAAAAAAAAACGACAGTGTTACCCCTTTCGTTTTTTTTTTTTCATTTTTGGGCGAAAAATTAAGTTTCTCCAATCTTCTGAAAACTCTGAATTCTGATAGAGGGCCACGAGACTTTGACCTGAGTGCAAAAATGGAGAATCTAGACCCTTCCAGAGCTGAGATATCGAAATTCAAAATTTCGACCCCAAAAAAAAACGACAGTGTTACCCCTTTTGTTTTTTTTCATTTTTGGGCGAAAAATTAAGTGTCTCCAATCTTCTCAAAACTCTGGATTCTGATAGAGGGCTGTGAGACTTTGACCTGAGTGCAAAAATGGAGGCTCTAGACCCTTCCAGAGCTGAGATATCGAAACTCAAAATTTCGACCCGAAAAAAAACGACAGTGTTACCCCTTTTGTTTTTTTTCGTTTTTGGGCGAAAAATTAAGTTTTTCCAATCTTCTCAAAACTCTGGATTATGATAGAGGGCTGTGAGACTTTGACCTGAGTGCAAAAATGGAGGCTCTAGACCCTTCCAGAGCTGAGATATCGAAACTCAAAATTTCGACCCGAAAAAAAAAAACGACAGTGTTACCCCTTTCGTATTTTTCATTTTTGGGCGAAAAATTAAGTGTCTCCAATCTTCTCAAAACGCTGGATTATGATAGAGGGCTCTGAGACTTTGACCTGAGTGCAAAAATGGAGGCTCTAGACCCTTCCAGAGCTGAGATATCGAAACTCAAAATTTCGACCCGAAAGAAAAACGACAGTGTTACCCCTTTCGTTTTTTTTCTCATTTTTGGGCGAAAAAATAAGTTTCTCCAATCTTCTCAAAACTCTGGATTCTGATAGAGGGCCACGAGACTTTGACCTGAGTGCAAAAATGGAGAATCTAGACCCTTCCAGAGCTGAGATATCGAAATTCAAAATTTCGACCCCAAAAAAAAACGACAGTGGTACCCCTTTCGTTTTTTTTCATTTTTGGGCGAAAAATTAAGTGTCTCCAATCTTCTCAAAACTCTGGATTATGATAGAGGGCTCTGAGACTTTGACCTGAGTGCAAAAATGGAGGCTCTAGACCCTTCCAGAGCTGAGATATCGAAATTCAAAATTTCGACCCAAAAAAAAAACGACAGTGGTACCCCTTTCGTTTTTTTTCATTTTTGGGCGAAAAATTAAGTGTCTCCAGTCTTCTCAAAACTCTGGATTATGATAGACGGCTGTGAGACTTTGACCTGAGTGCAAAAATGGAGGCTCTAGACCCTTCCAGAGCTGAGATATCGAAACTCAAAATTTCGACCCGAAAAAAAAAACGACAGTGTTACCCCTTTTGTTTTTTTTCATTTTTGGGCGAAAAATTAAGTTTCTCCAATCTTCTCAAAACTCTGGATTATGATAGAGGGCTCTGAGACTTTGACCTGAGTGCAAAATTGGAGGCTCTAGACCCTTCCAGAGCTGAGATATCGAAACTCAAAATTTCGACCCGAAAAAAAAACGACAGTGTTACCCCTTTTGTTTTTTTTTCATTTTTGGGTGAAAAATTAAGTTTCTCCAATCTTCTCAAAACTCTGGATTATGATAGAGGGCTCTGAGACTTTGACCTGAGTGCAAAATTGGATGATCTAGACCCTTCCAGAGCTAAGATATCGAAATTCAAAATTTCGACCCAAAAAAAAAAACGACAGTGGTACGTACCCCTTTCGTTTTTTTTCATTTTTGGGCGAAAAATTAAGTGTCTCCAGTCTTCTCAAAACTCTGGATTATGATAGACGGCTGTGAGACTTTGACCTGAGTGCAAAAATGGAGGCTCTAGACCCTTCCAGAGCTGAGATATCGAAACTCAAAATTTCGACCCGAAAAAAAAAAAACGACAGTGTTACCCCTTTTGTTTTTTTTTCATTTTTGGGCGAAAAATTAAGTTTCTCCAATCTTCTCAAAACTCTGGATTATGATAGAGGGCTCTGAGACTTTGACCTGAGTGCAAAAATGGAGGCTCTAGACCCTTCCAGAGCTGAGATATATAAACTCAAAATTTCGACCCGAAAAAAAAAACGACAGTGTTACCCCTTTTGTTTTTTTTCATTTTTGGGCGAAAAATTAAGTTTCTCCAATCTTCTCAAAACTCTGGATTATGATAGAGGGCTCTGAGACTTTGACCTGAGTGCAAAAATGGAGGCTCTAGACCCTTCCAGAGCTGAGATATCGAAACTCAAAATTTCGACCCGAAAAAAAAACGACAGTGTTACCCCTTTTGTTTTTTTTTCATTTTTGGGTGAAAAATTAAGTTTCTCCAATCTTCTCAAAACTCTGGATTATGATAGAGGGCTCTGAGACTTTGACCTGAGTGCAAAATTGGATGATCTAGACCCTTCCAGAGCTAAGATATCGAAATTCAAAATTTCGACCCAAAAAAAAAACGACAGTGGTACCCCTTTCGGTTTTTTTTCATTTTTGGGCAAAAATTAAGTGTCTCCAGTCTTCTCAAAACTCTGGATTATGATAGAGGGCTGTGAGACTTTGACCTGAGTGCAAAAATGGAGGCTCTAGACCCTTCCAGAGCTGAGATATCGAAACTCAAAATTTTGACCCGAAAAAAAAACGACAGTGGTTACCCCTTTTGTTTTTTTTCATTTTTGGGCGAAAAATTAAGTTTCTCCAATCTTCTCAAAACTCTGGATTATGATAGAGGGCTCTGAGACTTTGACCTGAGTGCAAAAATGGAGGCTCTAGACCCTTCCAGAGCTGAGATATCGAAACTCAAAATTTCGACCCGAAAAAAAAAAACGACAGTGTTACCCCTTTTGTTTTTTTTCATTTTTGGGGCGAAAAAATAAGTTTCTCCAATCTTCTCAAAACTCTGGATTCTGATAGAGGGCCACGAGACTTTGACCTGAGTGCAAAAATGGAGAATCTAGACCCTTCCAGAGCTGAGATATCGAAACTCAAAATTTCGACCCGAAAAAAAAAGACAGTGTTACCCCTTTTGTTTTTTTTTCATTTTTGGGCGAAAAATTAAGTTTCTCCAATCTTCTCAAAACTCTGGATTCTGATAGAGGGCCACAAGACTTTGACCTGAGTGCAAAAATGGAGAATCTAGACCCTTCCAGAGCTGAGATATCGAAACTCAAAATTTCGACCCGAAAAAAAAAACGACAGTGTTACCCCTTTTGTTTTTTTTCATTTTTGGGCGAAAAATTAAGTTTCTCCAATCTTCTCAAAACTCTGGATTATGATAGAGGGCTCTGAGACTTTGACCTGAGTGCAAAAATGGAGGCTCTAGACCCTTCCAGAGCTGAGATATCGAAACTCAAAATTTCGACCCCAAAAAAAAACGACAGTGTTACCCCTTTCGTTTTTTTTTTTTCATTTTTGGGCGAAAAATTAAGTTTCTCCAATCTTCTGAAAACTCTGAATTCTGATAGAGGGCCACGAGACTTTGACCTGAGTGCAAAAATGGAGGCTCTAGACCCTTCCAGAGCTGAGATATCGAAACTCAAAATTTCGACCCGAAAAAAAAAACGACAGTGTTACCCCTTTCGTATTTTTCATTTTTGGGCGAAAAATTAAGTGTCTCCAATCTTCTCAAAACTCTGGATTATGATAGAGGGCTCTGAGACTTTGACCTGAGTGCAAAAATGGAGGCTCTAGACCCTTCCAGAGCTGAGATATCGAAACTCAAAATTTCGACCCGAAAGAAAAACGACAGTGTTACCCCTTTCATTTTTTTTCTCATTTTTGGGCGAAAAAATAAGTTTCTCCAATCTTCTCAAAACTCTGGATTCTGATAGAGGGCCACGAGACTTTGACCTGAGTGCAAAAATGGAGAATCTAGACCCTTCCAGAGCTGAGATATCGAAATTCAAAATTTCGACCCCAAAAAAAAACGACAGTGGTACCCCTTTCGTTTTTTTTCATTTTTGGGCGAAAAATTAAGTGTCTCCAATCTTCTCAAAACTCTGGATTATGATAGAGGGCTCTGAGACTTTGACCTGAGTGCAAAAATGGAGGCTCTAGACCCTTCCAGAGCTGAGATATCGAAATTCAAAATTTCGACCCAAAAAAAAAACGACAGTGGTACCCCTTTCGTTTTTTTTCATTTTTGGGCGAAAAATTAAGTGTCTCCAGTCTTCTCAAAACTCTGGATTATGATAGACGGCTGTGAGACTTTGACCTGAGTGCAAAAATGGAGGCTCTAGACCCTTCCAGAGCTGAGATATCGAAACTCAAAATTTCGACCCGAAAAAAAAAAACGACAGTGTTACCCCTTTTGTTTTTTTTCATTTTTGGGCGAAAAATTAAGTTTCTCCAATCTTCTCAAAACTCTGGATTATGATAGAGGGCTCTGAGACTTTGACCTGAGTGCAAAAATGGAGGCTCTAGACCCTTCCAGAGCTGAGATATCGAAACTCAAAATTTCGACCCGAAAAAAAAACGACAGTGTTACCCCTTTTGTTTTTTTTTCATTTTTGGGTGAAAAATTAAGTTTCTCCAATCTTCTCAAAACTCTGGATTATGATAGAGGGCTCTGAGACTTTGACCTGAGTGCAAAATTGGATGATCTAGACCCTTCCAGAGCTAAGATATCGAAATTCAAAATTTCGACCCAAAAAAAAAACGACAGTGGTACGTACCCCTTTCGTTTTTTTTCATTTTTGGGCGAAAAATTAAGTGTCTCCAGTCTTCTCAAAACTCTGGAGTATGATAGACGGCTGTGAGACTTTGACCTGAGTGCAAAAATGGAGGCTCTAGACCCTTCCAGAGCTGAGATATCGAAACTCAAAATTTCGACCCGAAAAAAAAAAAACGACAGTGTTACCCCTTTTGTTTTTTTTTTCATTTTTGGGCGAAAAATTAAGTTTCTCCAATCTTCTCAAAACTCTGGATTATGATAGAGGGCTCTGAGACTTTGACCTGAGTGCAAAAATGGAGGCTCTAGACCCTTCCAGAGCTGAGATATCGAAACTCAAAATTTCGACCCGAAAAAAAAACGACAGTGTTACCCCTTTTGTTTTTTTTTCATTTTTGGGTGAAAAATTAAGTTTCTCCAATCTTCTCAAAACTCTGGATTATGATAGAGGGCTCTGAGACTTTGACCTGAGTGCAAAATTGGATGATCTAGACCCTTCCAGAGCTAAGATATCGAAATTCAAAATTTCGACCCAAAAAAAAAACGACAGTGGTACCCCTTTCGTTTTTTTTCATTTTTGGGCAAAAATTAAGTGTCTCCAGTCTTCTCAAAACTCTGGATTATGATAGACGGCTGTGAGACTTTGACCTGAGTGCAAAAATGGAGGCTCTAGACCCTTCCAGAGCTGAGATATCAAAACTCAAAATTTCGACCCGAAAAAAAAAAACGACAGTGTTACCCCTTTTGTTTTTTTTCATTTTTGGGCGAAAAATTAAGTTTCTCCAATCTTCTCAAAACTCTGGATTATGATAGAGGGCTGTGAGACTTTGACCTGAGTGCAAAAATGGAGGCTCTAGACCCTTCCAGAGCTGAGATATCGAAACTCAAAATTTTGACCCGAAAAAAAAACGACAGTGGTTACCCCTTTTGTTTTTTTTCATTTTTGGGCGAAAAATTAAGTTTCTCCAATCTTCTCAAAACTCTGGATTATGATAGAGGGCTCTGAGACTTTGACCTGAGTGCAAAAATGGAGGCTCTAGACCCTTCCAGAGCTGAGATATCGAAACTCAAAATTTCGACCCCAAAAAAAAACGACAGTGTTACCCCTTTCGTTTTTTTTTTTCATTTTTGGGCGAAAAATTAAGTGTCTCCAATCTTCTCAAAACTCTGGATTCTGATAGAGGGCTGTGAGACTTTGACCTGAGTGCAAAAATGGAGGCTCTAGACCCTTCCAGAGCTGAGATATCGAAACTCAAAATTTCGACCCGAAAAAAAAACGACAGTGTTACCCCTTTCAATTTTTTTCATTTTTGGGCGAAAAATTAAGTTTTTCCAATCTTCTCAAAACTCTGGATTCTGATAGAAGGCTACTACACTTTGACCTGAGTGCAAAAATGGAGAATCTAGACCCTTCCAGAGCTGAGATATCGAAATTCAAAATTTCGACCCCAAAAAAAAAACGACAGTGTTACCCCTTTCGGTTTTTTTTCATTTTTGGGAGAAAAATTAAGTTTCTCCAATATTCTCAAAACTCTGGATTATGATTGAGGGCTGTGAGACTTTGACCTGAGTGCAAAAATGGAGGCTCTAGACCCTTCCAGAGCTGAGATATCGAAACTCAAAATTTCGACCCGAAAAAAAAAAACGACAGTGTTACCCCTTTTGTATTTTTCATTTTTGGGCGAAAAATTAAGTGTCTCCAATCTTCTCAAAACTCTGGATTATGATAGAGGGCTCTGAGACTTTGACCTGAGTGCAAAAATGGAGGCTCTAGACCCTTCCAGAGCTGAGATATCGAAACTCAAAATTTCGACCTGAAAAAAAAACGACAGTGTTACCCCTTTCGTTTTTTTTCATTTTTGGGCGAAAAAATAAGTTTCTCCAATCTTCTCAAAACTCTGGATTCTGATAGAGGGCCACGAGACTTTGACCTGAGTGCAAAAATGGAGAATCTAGACCCTTCCAGAGCTGAGATATCGAAATTCAAAATTTCGACCCCAAAAAAAAAACGACAGTGGTACCCCTTTCGTTTTTTTTCATTTTTGGGCGAAAAATTAAGTGTCTCCAATCTTCTCAAAACTCTGGATTATGATAGAGGGCTGTGAGACTTTGACCTGAGTGCAAAAATGGAGGCTCTAGACCCTTCCAGAGCTGAGATATCGAAATTCAAAATTTCGACCCCCCAAAAAAAACGACAGTGTTACCCCTTTCGGTTTTTTTTCATTTTTGGGAGAAAAATTAAGTTTCTCCAATATTCTCAAAACTCTGGATTATGATTGAGGGCTGTGAGACTTTGACCTGAGTGCAAAAATGGAGGCTCTAGACCCTTCCAGAGCTGAGATATCGAAACTCAAAATTTCGACCCGAAAAAAAAAAACGACAGTGTTACCCCTTTCGTATTTTTCATTTTTGGGCGAAAAATTAAGTGTCTCCAATCTTCTCAAAACTCTGGATTATGATAGAGGGCTCTGAGACTTTGACCTGAGTGCAAAAATGGAGGCTCTAGACCCTTCCAGAGCTGAGATATCGAAACTCAAAATTTCGACCTGAAAAAAAAAACGACAGTGTTACCCCTTTCGTTTTTTTTCATTTTTGGGCGAAAAAATAAGTTTCTCCAATCTTCTCAAAACTCTGGATTCTGATAGAGGGCCACGAGACTTTGACCTGAGTGCAAAAATGGAGAATCTAGACCCTTCCAGAGCTGAGATATCGAAATTCAAAATTTCGACCCCAAAAAAAAAACGACAGTGGTACCCCTTTCGTTTTTTTTCATTTTTGGGCGAAAAATTAAGTGTCTCCAATCTTCTCAAAACTCTGGATTATGATAGAGGGCTGTGAGACTTTGACCTGAGTGCAAAAATGGAGGCTCTAGACCCTTCCAGAGCTGAGATATCGAAACTCAAAATTTCGACCCGAAGAAAAAAACGACAGTGTTACCCCTTTTGTTTTTTTTCATTTTTGGGCGAAAAATTAAGTTTCTCCAATCTTCTCAAAACTCTGGATTATGATAGAGGGCTCTGAGACTTTGACCTGAGTGCAAAAATGGAGGCTCTATACCCTTCCAGAGCTGAGATATCGAAACTCAAAATTTCGACCCGAAAAAAAAACGACAGTGTTACCCCTTTCGTTTTTTTTCATTTTTGGGCGAAAAATTAAGTTTCTCCAATCTTCTCAAAACTCTGGATTCTGATAGAGGGCCACAAGACTTTGACCTGAGTGCAAAAATGGAGAATCTAGACCCTTCCAGAGCTGAGATATCGAAATTCAAAATTTCGACCCAAAAAAAAAAACCGACAGTGGTACCCCTTTCGGTTTTTTTTCATTTTTGGGCGAAAAATTAAGTGTCTCCAATCTTCTCAAAACTCTGGATTATGATAGAGGGCTGTGAGACTTTGACTTGAGTGCAAAAATGGAGGCTCTAGACCCTTCCAGAGCTGAGATATCGAAACTCAAAATTTCGACCCGAAAAAAAAACGACAGTGTTACCCCTTTTGTTTTTTTTTCATTTTTGGGTGAAAAATTAAGTTTCTCCAATCTTCTCAAAACTCTGGATTATGATAGAGGGCTCTGAGACTTTGACCTGAGTGCAAAATTGGATGATCTAGACCCTTCCAGAGCTAAGATATCGAAATTCAAAATTTCGACCCAAAAAAAAAACGACAGTGGTACCCCTTTCGTTTTTTTTCATTTTTGGGCGAAAAATTAAGTGTCTCCAGTCTTCTCAAAACTCTGGATTATGATAGACGGCTGTGAGACTTTGACCTGAGTGCAAAAATGGAGGCTCTAGACCCTTCCAGAGCTGAGATATCGAAACTCAAAATTTCGACCCGAAAAAAAAAAACGACAGTGTTACCCCTTTTGTTTTTTTTCGTTTTTGGGCGAAAAATTAAGTTTCTCCAATCTTCTCAAAACTCTGGATTATGATAGAGGGCTCTGAGACTTTGACCTGAGTGCAAAAATGGAGGCTCTAGACCCTTCCGGAGCTGAGATATCGAAACTCAAAATTTCGACCCGAAAAAAAAAAACGACAGTGTTACCCCTTTTGTTTTTTTTCATTTTTGGGCGAAAAATTAAGTTTCTCCAATCTTCTCAAAACTCTGGATTATGATAGAGGGCTCTGAGACTTTGACCTGAGTGCAAAAATGGAGGCTCTAGACCCTTCCAGAGCTGAGATATCGAAACTCAAAATTTCGACCCGAAAAAAAAACGACAGTGTTACCCCTTTTGTTTTTTTTTCATTTTTGGGCGAAAAATTAAGTTTTTCCAATCTTCTCAAAACTCTGGATTCTGATAGAAGGCCACGACACTTTGACCTGAGTGCAAAAATGGAGAATCTAGACCCTTCCAGAGCTGAGATATCGAAATTCAAAATTTCGACCCAAAAAAAAAAAACGACAGTGTTACCCCTTTCGGTTTTTTTTCATTTTTGGGAGAAAAATTAAGTTTCTCCAATCTTCTCAAAACTCTGGATTATGATAGAGGGCTGTGAGACTTTGACCTGAGTGCAAAAATGGAGGCTCTAGACCCTTCCAGAGCTGAGATATCGAAACTCAAAATTTCGACCCGAAAAAAAAAAACGACAGTGTTACCCCTTTCGTATTTTTCATTTTTGGGCGAAAAATTAAGTGTCTCCAATCTTCTCAAAACTCTGGATTATGATAGAGGGCTCTGAGACTTTGACCTGAGTGCAAAATTGGATGATCTAGACCCTTCCAGAGCTAAGATATCGAAATTCAAAATTTCGACCCAAAAAAAAAACGACAGTGGTACCCCTTTCGTTTTTTTTCATTTTTGGGCAAAAATTAAGTGTCTCCAGTCTTCTCAAAACTCTGGATTATGATAGACGGCTGTGAGACTTTGACCTGAGTGCAAAAATGGAGGCTCTAGACCCTTCCAGAGCTGAGATATCAAAACTCAAAATTTCGACCCGAAAAAAAAAAACGACAGTGTTACCCCTTTTGTTTTTTTTCATTTTTGGGCGAAAAATTAAGTTTTTCCAATCTTCTCAAAACTCTGGATTATGATAGAGGGCTGTGAGACTTTGACCTGAGTGCAAAAATGGAGGCTCTAGACCCTTCCAGAGCTGAGATATCGAAACTCAAAATTTTGACCCGAAAAAAAAACGACAGTGGTTACCCCTTTTGTTTTTTTTCATTTTTGGGCGAAAAATTAAGTTTCTCCAATCTTCTCAAAACTCTGGATTATGATAGAGGGCTCTGAGACTTTGACCTGAGTGCAAAAATGGAGGCTCTAGACCCTTCCAGAGCTGAGATATCGAAACTCAAAATTTCGACCCCAAAAAAAAACGACAGTGTTACCCCTTTCAATTTTTTTCATTTTTGGGCGAAAAATTAAGTTTTTCCAATCTTCTCAAAACTCTGGATTCTGATAGAAGGCTACTACACTTTGACCTGAGTGCAAAAATGGAGAATCTAGACCCTTCCAGAGCTGAGATATCGAAATTCAAAATTTCGACCCCAAAAAAAAAACGACAGTGTTACCCCTTTCGGTTTTTTTTCATTTTTGGGAGAAAAATTAAGTTTCTCCAATATTCTCAAAACTCTGGATTATGATTGAGGGCTGTGAGACTTTGACCTGAGTGCAAAAATGGAGGCTCTAGACCCTTCCAGAGCTGAGATATCGAAACTCAAAATTTCGACCCGAAAAAAAAAAAACGACAGTGTTACCCCTTTCGTATTTTTCATTTTTGGGCGAAAAATTAAGTGTCTCCAATCTTCTCAAAACTCTGGATTATGATAGAGGGCTCTGAGACTTTGACCTGAGTGCAAAAATGGAGGCTCTAGACCCTTCCAGAGCTGAGATATCGAAACTCAAAATTTCGACCTGAAAAAAAAACGACAGTGTTACCCCTTTCGTTTTTTTTCATTTTTGGGCGAAAAAATAAGTTTCTCCAATCTTCTCAAAACTCTGGATTCTGATAGAGGGCCACGAGACTTTGACCTGAGTGCAAAAATGGAGAATCTAGACCCTTCCAGAGCTGAGATATCGAAATTCAAAATTTCGACCCCAAAAAAAAAACGACAGTGGTACCCCTTTCGGTTTTTTTCATTTTTGGGCGAAAAATTAAGTGTCTCCAATCTTCTCAAAACTCTGGATTATGATAGAGGGCTGTGAGACTTTGACCTGAGTGCAAAAATGGAGGCTCTAGACCCTTCCAGAGCTGAGATATCGAAACTCAAAATTTCGACCCGAAGAAAAAAACGACAGTGTTACCCCTTTTGTTTTTTTTCATTTTTGGGCGAAAAATTAAGTTTCTCCAATCTTCTCAAAACTCTGGATTATGATAGAGGGCTCTGAGACTTTGACCTGAGTGCAAAAATGGAGGCTCTATACCCTTCCAGAGCTGAGATATCGAAACTCAAAATTTCGACCCGAAAAAAAAACGACAGTGTTACCCCTTTCGTTTTTTTTCATTTTTGGGCGAAAAATTAAGTTTCTCCAATCTTCTCAAAACTCTGGATTATGATAGAGGGCTCTGAGACTTTGACCTGAGTGCAAAAATGGATGATCTAGACCCTTCCAGAGCTAAGATATCGAAATTCAAAATTTCGACCCAAAAAAAAAACGACAGTGGTACCCCTTTCGTTTTTTTTCATTTTTGGGCGAAAAATTAAGTGTCTCCAATCTTCTCAAAACTCTGGATTATGATAGAGGGCTGTGAGACTTTGACCTGAGTGCAAAAATGGAGGCTCTAGACCCTTCCAGAGCTGAGATATCGAAACTCAAAATTTCGACCCGAAGAAAAAAACGACAGTGTTACCCCTTTTGTTTTTTTTTCATTTTTGGGCGAAAAATTAAGTTTCTCCAATCTTCTCAAAACTCTGGATTATGATAGAGGGCTCTGAGACTTTGACCTGAGTGCAAAAATGGAGGCTCTATACCCTTCCAGAGCTGAGATATCGAAACTCAAAATTTCGACCCGAAAAAAAAAAGACAGTGTTACCCCTTTTGTTTTTTTTCATTTTTGGGCGAAAAATTAAGTTTCTCCAATCTTCTCAAAACTCTGGATTCTGATAGAGGGCCACAAGACTTTGACCTGAGTGCAAAAATGGAGAATCTAGACCCTTCCAGAGCTGAGATATCGAAATTCAAAATTTCGACCCAAAAAAAAAAACCGACAGTGGTACCCCTTTCGTTTTTTTTCATTTTTGGGTGAAAAATTAAGTGTCTCCAATCTTCTCAAAACTCTGGATTATGATAGAGGGCTGTGAGACTTTGACCTGAGTGCAAAAATGGAGGCTCTAGACCCTTCCAGAGCTGAGATATCGAAACTCAAAATTTCGACCCGAAAAAAAAACGACAGTGTTACCCCTTTTGTTTTTTTTCATTTTTGGGCGAAAAATTAAATTTCTCCAATCTTCTCAAAACTCTGGATTATGATAGAGGGCCACAAGACTTTGACCTGAGTGCAAAAATGGAGAATCTAGACCCTTCCAGAGCTGAGATATCGAAATTCAAAATTTCGACCCAAAAAAAAAACGACAGTGGTACCCCTTTCGTTTTTTTTTCATTTTTGGGCGAAAAATTAAGTGTCTCCAATCTTCTCAAAACTCTGGATTATGATAGAGGGCTGTGAGACTTTGACTTGAGTGCAAAAATGGAGGCTCTAGACCCTTCCAGAGCTGAGATATCGAAACTCAAAATTTCGACCCGAAAAAAAAAAACGACAGTGTTACCCCTTTTGTTTTTTTTCATTTTTGGGCGAAAAATTAAGTTTCTCCAATCTTCTCAAAACTCTGGATTATGATAGAGGGCTCTGAGACTTTGACCTGAGTGCAAAAATGGAGGCTCTAGACCCTTCCAGAGCTGAGATATCGAAACTCAAAATTTTCGACCCGAAAAAAAAACGACAGTGTTACCCCTTTTGTTTTTTTTTCATTTTTGGGTGAACAATTAAGTTTCTCCAATCTTCTCAAAACTCTGGATTATGATAGAGGGCTCTGAGACTTTGACCTGAGTGCAAAATTGGATGATCTAGACCCTTCCAGAGCTAAGATATCGAAATTCAAAATTTCGACCCAAAAAAAAAACGACAGTGGTACCCCTTTCGTTTTTTTTCATTTTTGGGCGAAAAATTAAGTTTTTCCAATCTTCTCAAAACTCTGGATTCTGATAGAAGGCCACGACACTTTGACCTGAGTGCAAAAATGGAGAATCTAGACCCTTCCAGAGCTGAGATATCGAAATTCAAAATTTCGACCCAAAAAAAAAAAACGACAGTGTTACCCCTTTCGGTTTTTTTTCATTTTTGGGAGAAAAATTAAGTTTCTCCAATCTTCTCAAAACTCTGGATTATGATAGAGGGCTGTGAGACTTTGACCTGAGTGCAAAAATGGAGGCTCTAGACCCTTCCAGAGCTGAGATATCGAAACTCAAAATTTCGACCCGAAAAAAAAAAACGACAGTGTTACCCCTTTCGTATTTTTCATTTTTGGGCGAAAAATTAAGTGTCTCCAATCTTCTCAAAACTCTGGATTATGATAGAGGGCTCTGAGACTTTGACCTGAGTGCAAAAATGGAGGCTCTAGACCCTTCCAGAGCTGAGATATCGAAACTCAAAATTTCGACCCGAAAAAAAAACGACAGTGTTACCCCTTTCGTTTTTTTTTCATTTTTGGGCGAAAAAATAAGTTTCTCCAATCTTCTCAAAACTCTGGATTCTGATAGAGGGCCACGAGACTTTGACCTGAGTGCAAAAATGGAGAATCTAGACCCTTCCAGAGCTGAGATATCGAAATTCAAAATTTCGACCCCAAAAAAAAAACGACAGTGTTACCCCTTTTGTTTTTTTTCATTTTTGGGCGAAAAATTAAGTGTCTCCAGTCTTCTCAAAACTCTGGATTATGATAGACGGCTGTGAGACTTTGACCTGAGTGCAAAAATGGAGGCTCTAGACCCTTCCAGAGCTGAGATATCGAAACTCAAAATTTCGACCCGAAAAAAAAAAACGACAGTGTTACCCCTTTTGTTTTTTTTCGTTTTTGGGCGAAAAATTAAGTTTCTCCAATCTTCTCAAAACTCTGGATTATGATAGAGGGCTCTGAGACTTTGACCTGAGTGCAAAAATGGAGGCTCTAGACCCTTCCAGAGCTGAGATATCGAAACTCAAAATTTCGACCCGAAAAAAAAAAACGACAGTGTTACCCCTTTTGTTTTTTTTCATTTTTGGGCGAAAAATTAAGTTTCTCCAATCTTCTCAAAACTCTGGATTATGATAGAGGGCTCTGAGACTTTGACCTGAGTGCAAAAATGGAGGCTCTAGACCCTTCCAGAGCTGAGATATCGAAACTCAAAATTTCGACCCGAAAAAAAAACGACAGTGTTACCCCTTTTGTTTTTTTTTCATTTTTGGGTGAACAATTAAGTTTCTCCAATCTTCTCAAAACTCTGGATTATGATAGAGGGCTCTGAGACTTTGACCTGAGTGCAAAATTGGATGATCTAGACCCTTCCAGAGCTAAGATATCGAAATTCAAAATTTCGACCCAAAAAAAAAACGACAGTGGTACCCCTTTCGTTTTTTTTCATTTTTGGGCGAAAAATTAAGTTTTTCCAATCTTCTCAAAACTCTGGATTCTGATAGAAGGCCACGACACTTTGACCTGAGTGCAAAAATGGAGAATCTAGACCCTTCCAGAGCTGAGATATCGAAATTCAAAATTTCGACCCAAAAAAAAAAAACGACAGTGTTACCCCTTTCGGTTTTTTTTCATTTTTGGGAGAAAAATTAAGTTTCTCCAATCTTCTCAAAACTCTGGATTATGATAGAGGGCTGTGAGACTTTGACCTGAGTGCAAAAATGGAGGCTCTAGACCCTTCCAGAGCTGAGATATCGAAACTCAAAATTTCGACCCGAAAAAAAAAAACGACAGTGTTACCCCTTTCGTATTTTTCATTTTTGGGCGAAAAATTAAGTGTCTCCAATCTTCTCAAAACTCTGGATTATGATAGAGGGCTCTGAGACTTTGACCTGAGTGCAAAAATGGAGGCTCTAGACCCTTCCAGAGCTGAGATATCGAAACTCAAAATTTCGACCCGAAAAAAAAACGACAGTGTTACCCCTTTCGTTTTTTTTTTCATTTTTGGGCGAAAAAATAAGTTTCTCCAATCTTCTCAAAACTCTGGATTCTGATAGAGGGCCACGAGACTTTGACCTGAGTGCAAAAATGGAGAATCTAGACCCTTCCAGAGCTGAGATATCGAAACTCAAAATTTCGACCCGAAAAAAAAAACGACAGTGTTACCCCTTTCGTTTTTTTTCATTTTTGGGCGAAAAATTAAGTTTTTCCAATCTTCTCAAAACTCTGGATTCTGATAGAAGGCCACGACACTTTGACCTGAGTGCAAAAATGGAGAATCTAGACCCTTCCAGAGCTGAGATATCGAAATTCAAAATTTCGACCCAAAAAAAAAAACGACAGTGTTACCCCTTTCGGTTTTTTTTCATTTTTGGGAGAAAAATTAAGTTTCTCCAATCTTCTCAAAACTCTGGATTATGATAGAGGGCTGTGAGACTTTGACCTGAGTGCAAAAATGGAGGCTCTAGACCCTTCCAGAGCTGAGATATCGAAACTCAAAATTTCGACCCGAAAAAAAAAACGACAGTGTTACCCCTTTCGTATTTTTCATTTTTGGGGCGAAAAAATAAGTTTCTCCAATCTTCTCAAAACTCTGGATTCTGATAGAGGGCCACGAGACTTTGACCTGAGTGCAAAAATGGAGAATCTAGACCCTTCCAGAGCTGAGATATCGAAACTCAAAATTTCGACCCGAGAAAAAAACGACAGTGTTACCCCTTTCGTTTTTTTTCATTTTTGGGCGAAAAATTAAGTTTCTCCAATCTTCTCAAAACTCTGGATTATGATAGAGGGCTCTGAGACTTTGACATGAGTGCAAAAATGGATGATCTAGACCCTTCCAGAGCTAAGATATCGAAATTCAAAATTTCGACCCAAAAAAAAACGACAGTGTTACCCCTTTCGTTTTTTTTCATTTTTGGGCGAAAAATTAAGTTTCTCCAATCTTCTCAAAACTCTGGATTATGATAGAGGGCCACAAGACTTTGACCTGAGTGCAAAAATGGAGAATCTAGACCCTTCCAGAGCTGAGATATCGAAATTCAAAATTTCGACCCAAAAAAAAAACGACAGTGGTACCCCTTTCGTTTTTTTTTCATTTTTGGGCGAAAAATTAAGTGTCTCCAATCTTCTCAAAACTCTGGATTATGATAGAGGGCTGTGAGACTTTGACCTGAGTGCAAAAATGGAGGCTCTAGACCCTTCCAGAGCTGAGATATCGAAACTCAAAATTTCGACCCGAAAAAAAAAACGACAGTGTTACCCCTTTTGTTTTTTTTCATTTTTGGGCGAAAAATTAAGTTTCTCCAATCTTCTCAAAACTCTGGATTATGATAGAGGGCTCTGAGACTTTGACCTGAGTGCAAAAATGGAGGCTCTAGACCCTTCCAGAGCTGAGATATCGAAACTCAAAAGTTCGACCCGAAAAAAAAACGACAGTGTTACCCCTTTTGTTTTTTTTTTCATTTATTGGGCGAAAAATTAAGTGTCTCCAATCTTCTCAAAACTCTGGATTATGATAGAGGGCTCTGAGACTTTGACCTGAGTGCAAAAATGGAGGCTCTAGACCCTTCCAGAGCTGAGATATCGAAACTCAAAATTTCGACCCGAAAAAAAAAAAACGACAGTGTTACCCCTTTTGTTTTTTTTCATTTTTGGGCGAAAAATTAAGTTTCTCCAATCTTCTCAAGACTCTGGATTATGATAGAGGGCTCTGAGACTTTGACCTGAGTGCAAAAATGGAGGCTCTAGACCCTTCCAGAGCTGAGATATCGAAACTCAAAATTTCGACCCGAAAAAAAAACGACAGTGTTACCCCTTTTGTTTTTTTTCATTTTTGGGCGAAAAATTAAGTTTCTCCAATCTTCTCAAAACTCTGGATTATGATAGAGGGCTCTGAGACTTTGACCTGAGTGCAAAAATGGAGGCTCTAGACCCTTCCAGAGCTGAGATATCGAAAACTCAAAATTTCGACCCGAAAAAAAAAAACGACAGTGTTACCCCTTTTGTTTTTTTTTCATTTTTGGGTGAAAAATTAATTTTCTCCAATCTTTTCAAAACTCTGGATTCTGATAGAGGGCCACAAGACTTTTATCTGAGTGCAAAAATGGAGAATCTAGACCATTCCAGAGCTGAGATATCGAAATTCAAAATTTCGACCCAAAAAAAAAACCACAGTGGTACCCCTTTCGGTTTTTTTTCATTTTTGGGCGAAAAATTAAGTGTCTCCAATCTTCTCAAAACTCTGGATTATGATAGAGGGCTGTGAGACTTTGACCTGAGTGCAAAAATGGAGGCTCTAGACCCTTCCAGAGCTGAGATATCGAAACTCAAAATTTCGACCCGAAAAAAAAACGACAGTGTTACCCCTTTCGTTTTTTTTTTTCATTTTTGGGCGAAAAATTAAGTTTCTCCAATCTTCTCAAAACTCTGGATTATGATAGAGGGCTCTGAGACTTTGACCTGAGTGCAAAAATGGAGGCTCTAGACCCTTCCAGAGCTGAGATATCGAAACTCAAAATTTCGACCCGAAAAAAAAACGACAGTGTTACCCCTTTTGTTTTTTTTCATTTTTGGGCGAAAAATTAAGTTTCTCCAATCTTCTCAAAACTCTGGATTATGATAGAGGGCTCTGAGACTTTGACCTGAGTGCAAAAATGGAGGCTCTAGACCCTTCCAGAGCTGAGATATCGAAACTCAAAATTTCGACCCGAAAAAAAAACGACAGTGTTACCCCTTTCGTTTTTTTTCATTTTTGGGCGAAAAAAATAAGTTTCTCCAATCTTCTCAAAACTCTGGATTCTGATAGAGGGCCACGAGACTTCGACCTGAGTGCAAAAATGGAGAATCTAGACCCTTCCAGAGCTGAGATGTCGAAATTCAAAATTTCGACCCCAAAAAAAAACGACAGTGGTACCCCTTTCGTTTTTTTTCATTTTTGGGCGAAAAATTAAGTGTCTCCAATCTTCTCAAAACTCTGGATTATGATAGAGGGCTCTGAGACTTTGACCTGAGTGCAAAAATGGAGGCTCTAGACCCTTCCAGAGCTGAGATATCGAAACTCAAAATTTCGACCCGAAAAAAAAAACGACAGTGTTACCCCTTTTGTTTTTTTTTCATTTTTGGGGCGAAAAAATAAGTTTCTCCAATCTTCTCAAAACTCTGGATTCTGATAGAGGGCCACGAGACTTTGACCTGAGTGCAAAATGGAGAATCTAGACCCTTCCAGAGCTGAGATATCGAAACTCAAAATTTCGACCCGAAAAAAAAACGACAGTGTTACCCCTTTCGTTTTTTTTCATTTTTGGGCGAAAAATTAAGTGTTTCCAATCTTCTCAAAACTATGGATTATGATAGAGGGCTCTGAGACTTTGACCTGAGTGCAAAAATGGAGGCTCTAGACCCTTCCAGAGCTGAGATATCGAAACTCAAAATTTCGACCCGAAAAAAAAAACGACAGTGTTACCCCTTTTGTTTTTTTTTCATTTTTGGGGCGAAAAAATACGTTTCTCCAATCTTCTCAAAACTCTGGATTCTGATAGAGGGCCATGAGACTTTGACCTGAGTGCAAAAATTGAGAATCTAGACCCTTCCAGAGCTGAGATATCGAAACTCAAAATTTCGACCCGAAAAAAAAACGACAGTGTTACCCCTTTCGTTTTTTTTTCATTTTTGGGCGAAAAAATAAGTTTCTCCAATCTTCTCAAAACTCTGGATTCTGATAGAGGGCCACTAGACTTTGACCTGAGTGCAAAAATGGAGAATCTAGACCCTTCCAGAGCTGAGATATCGAAATTCTAAATTTCGACCCAAAAAAAAACCCCACAGTGTTACCCCTTTCGTTTTTTTTTTTCATTTTTGGGCGAAAAATTAAGTTTCTCCAATCTTCTCAAAACTCTGGATTATGATAGAGGGCTCTGAGACTTTGACCTGAGTGCAAAAATGGAGGCTCTAGACCCTTCCAGAGCTGAGATATCGAAACTCAAAATTTCGACCCGAAAAAAAAAACGACAGTGTTACCCCTTTTGTTTTTTTTTTCATTTTTGGGCGAAAAATTAAGTTTCTCCAATCTTCTCAAAACTCTGGATTATGATAGAGGGCTCTGAGACTTTGACCTGAGTGCAAAAATGGAGGCTCTAGACCCTTCCAGAGCTGAAATATCGAAACTCAAAATTTCGACCCGAAAAAAAAACGACAGTGTTACCCCTTTCGGTTTTTTTTTCATTTTTGGGCGAAAAATTAAGTTTCTCCAATCTTCTCAAAACTCTGGATTATGATAGAGGGCTCTGAGACTTTGACCTGAGTGCAAAAATGGAGGCTCTAGACCCTTCCAGAGCTGAGATATCGAAACTCAAAATTTCGACCCGAAAAAAAAACGACAGTGTTACCCCTTTCGTTTTTTTTTTCATTTTTGGGTGAACAATTAAGTTTCTCCAATCTTCTCAAAACTCTGGATTATGATAGAGGGCTCTGAGACTTTGACCTGAGTGCAAAATTGGATGATCTAGACCCTTCCTGAGCTGAGATATCGAAACTCAAAATTTCGACCCAAAAAAAAAACGACAGTGGTACCCCTTTCGTTTTTTTTCATTTTTGGGCGAAAAAATAAGTTTCTCCAATCTTCTCAAAACTCTGGATTCTGATAGAGGGCTGTGAGACTTTGACCTGAGTGCAAAAATGGAGGCTCTAGACCCTTCCAGAGCTGAGATATCGAAACTCAAAATTTCGACCCGAAAAAAAAAACGACAGTGTTACCCCTTTCGTTTTTTTTCATTTTTGGGCGAAAAATTAAGTTTCTCCAATCTTCTCAAAACTCTGGATTCTGATAGAAGGCCACGACACTTTGACCTGAGTGCAAAAATGGAGAATCTAGACCCTTCCAGAGCTGAGATATCGAAATTCAAAATTTCGACCCAAAAAAAAAAAACGACAGTGTTACCCCTTTCGGTTTTTTTTTCATTTTTGGGAGAAAAATTAAGTTTCTCCAATCTTCTCAAAACTCTGGATTATGATAGAGGGCTGTGAGACTTTGACCTGAGTGCAAAAATGGAGGCTCTAGACCCTTCCAGAGCTGAGATATCGAAACTCAAAATTTCGACCCGAAAAAAAAAACGACAGTGTTACCCCTTTCGTATTTTTCATTTTTGGGGCGAAAAAATAAGTTTCTCCAATCTTCTCAAAACTCTGGATTCTGATAGAGGGCCACGAGACTTTGACCTGAGTGCAAAAATGGAGAATCTAGACCCTTCCAGAGCTGAGATATCGAAACTCAAAATTTCGACCCGAGAAAAAAACGACAGTGTTACCCCTTTCGTTTTTTTTCATTTTTGGGCGAAAAATTAAGTTTCTCCAATCTTCTCAAAACTCTGGATTATGATAGAGGGCTCTGAGACTTTGACCTGAGTGCAAAAATGGATGATCTAGACCCTTCCAGAGCTAAGATATCGAAATTCAAAATTTCGACCCAAAAAAAAAACGACAGTGTTACCCCTTTCGTTTTTTTTCATTTTTGGGCGAAAAATTAAGTTTCTCCAATCTTCTCAAAACTCTGGATTATGATAGAGGGCCACAAGACTTTGACCTGAGTGCAAAAATGGAGAATCTAGACCCTTCCAGAGCTGAGATATCGAAATTCAAAATTTCGACCCAAAAAAAAAACGACAGTGGTACCCCTTTCGTTTTTTTTTCATTTTTGGGCGAAAAATTAAGTGTCTCCAATCTTCTCAAAACTCTGGATTATGATAGAGGGCTGTGAGACTTTGACCTGAGTGCAAAAATGGAGGCTCTAGACCCTTCCAGAGCTGAGATATCGAAACTCAAAATTTCGACCCGAAAAAAAAAACGACAGTGTTACCCCTTTTGTTTTTTTTCATTTTTGGGCGAAAAATTAAGTTTCTCCAATCTTCTCAAAACTCTGGATTATGATAGAGGGCTCTGAGACTTTGACCTGAGTGCAAAAATGGAGGCTCTAGACCCTTCCAGAGCTGAGATATCGAAACTCAAAATTTCGACCCGAAAAAAAAAACGACAGTGTTACCCCTTTTGTTTTTTTTCATTTTTGGGCGAAAAATTAATTTTCTCCAATCTTCTCAAAACTCTGGATTATGATAGAGGGCTCTGAGACTTTGACCTGAGTGCAAAAATGGAGGCTCTAGACCCTTCCAGAGCTGAGATATCGAAACTCAAAATTTCGACCCGAAAAAAAAACGACAGTGTTACCCCTTTCGGTTTTTTTTTCATTTTTGGGCGAAAAATTAAGTTTCTCCAATCTTCTGAAAACTCTGGATTCTGATAGAGGGCTGTGAGACTTTGACCTGAGTGCAAAAATGGAGGCTCTAGACCCTTCCAGAGCTGAGATATCGAAACTCAAAATTTCGACCCGAAAAAAAAACGACAGTGTTACCCCTTTTGTTTTTTTTCATTTTTGGGCGAAAAATTAAGTTTCTCCAATCTTCTCAAAACTCTGGATTATGATAGAGGGCTCTGAGACTTTGACCTGAGTGCAAAAATGGAGGCTCTAGACCCTTCCAGAGCTGAGATATCGAAACTCAAAATTTCGACCCCAAAAAAAAACGACAGTGTTACCCCTTTCGTTTTTTTTTTTTTCATTTTTGGGCGAAAAATTAAGTTTCTCCAATCTTCTGAAAACTCTGGATTCTGATAGAGGGCCACGAGACTTTGACCTGAGTGCAAAAATGGAGAATCTAGACCCTTCCAGAGCTGAGATATCGAAATTCAAAATTTCGACCCCAAAAAAAAACGACAGTGTTACCCCTTTTGTTTTTTTTTCATTTTTGGGCGAAAAATTAAGTGTCTCCAATCTTCTCAAAACTCTGGATTATGATAGAGGGCTCTGAGACTTTGACCTGAGTGCAAAAATGGAGGCTCTAGACCCTTCCAGAGCTGAGATATCGAAACTCAAAATTTCGACCCGAAAAAAAAACGACAGTGTTACCCCTTTCGTTTTTTTTTCATTTTTGGGTGAACAATTAAGTTTCTCCAATCTTCTCAAAACTCTGGATTATGATAGAGGGCTCTGAGACTTTGACCTGAGTGCAAAATTGGATGATCTAGACCCTTCCTGAGCTGAGATATCGAAACTCAAAATTTCGACCCCAAAAAAAAAACGACAGTGGTACCCCTTTCGTTTTTTTTCATTTTTGGGCGAAAAAATAAGTTTCTCCAATCTTCTCAAAACTCTGGATTCTGATAGAGGGCTGTGAGACTTTGACCTGAGTGCAAAAATGGAGGCTCTAGACCCTTCCAGAGCTGAGATATCGAAACTCAAAATTTCGACCCGAAAAAAAAAACGACAGTGTTACCCCTTTCGTTTTTTTTCATTTTTGGGCGAAAAATTAAGTTTCTCCAATCTTCTCAAAACTCTGGATTCTGATAGAAGGCCACGACACTTTGACCTGAGTGCAAAAATGGAGAATCTAGACCCTTCCAGAGCTGAGATATCGAAATTCAAAATTTCGACCCAAAAAAAAAAACGACAGTGTTACCCCTTTCGGTTTTTTTTTTTATTTTTGGGAGAAAAATTAAGTTTCTCCAATCTTCTCAAAACTCTGGATTATGATAGAGGGCTGTGAGACTTTGACCTGAGTGCAAAATTGGAGGCTCTAGACCCTTCCAGAGCTGAGATATCGAAACTCAAAATTTCGACCCGAAAAAAAAAACGACAGTGTTACCCCTTTCGTATTTTTCATTTTTGGGGCGAAAAAATAAGTTTCTCCAATCTTCTCAAAACTCTGGATTCTGATAGAGGGCCACGAGACTTTGACCTGAGTGCAAAAATGGAGAATCTAGACCCTTCCAGAGCTGAGATATCGAAACTCAAAATTTCGACCCGAGAAAAAAACGACAGTGTTACCCCTTTCGTTTTTTTTCATTTTTGGGAGAAAAATTAAGTTTCTCCAATCTTCTCAAAACTCTGGATTATGATAGAGGGCTGTGAGACTTTGACCTGAGTGCAAAAATGGAGGCTCTAGACCCTTCCAGAGCTGAGATATCGAAACTCAAAATTTCGACCCGAAAAAAAAAACGACAGTGTTACCCCTTTCGTATTTTTCATTTTTGGGCGAAAAATTAAGTGTCTCCAATCTTCTCAAAACTCTGGATTATGATAGAGGGCTCTGAGACTTTGACCTGAGTGCAAAAATGGAGGCTCTAGACCCTTCCAGAGCTGAGATATCGAAACTCAAAATTTCGACCCGAAAAAAAAAACGACAGTGTTACCCCTTTCGTTTTTTTTCTCATTTTTGGGCGAAAAAATAAGTTTCTCCAATCTTCTCAAAACTCTGGATTCTGATAGAGGGCCACGAGACTTTGACCTGAGTGCAAAAATGGAGAATCTAGACCCTTCCAGAGCTGAGATATCAAAATTCAAAATTTCGACCCCAAAAAAAAAAACGACAGTGGTACCCCTTTCGTTTTTTTTCATTTTTGGGCGAAAAATTAAGTGTCTCCAATCTTCTCAAAACTCTGGATTATGATAGAGGGCTCTGAGACTTTGACCTGAGTGCAAAAATGGAGGCTCTAGACCCTTCCAGAGCTGAGATATCGAAACTCAAAATTTCGACCCGAAAAAAAAAACGACAGTGTTACCCCTTTCGTTTTTTTTCATTTTTGGGCGAAAAATTAAGTTTCTCCAATCTTCTCAAAACTCTGGATTATGATAGAGGGCCACAAGACTTTGACCTGAGTGCAAAAATGGAGAATCTAGACCCTTCCAGAGCTGAGATATCGAAATTCAAAATTTCGACCCAAAAAAAAAACGACAGTGGTACCCCTTTCGTTTTTTTTCATTTTTGGGCGAAAAAATAAGTTTCTCCAATCTTCTCAAAACTCTGGATTATGATAGAGGGCTCTGAGACTTTGACCTGAGTGCAAAAATGGAGGCTCTAGACCCTTCCAGAGCTGAGATATCGAAACTCAAAAGTTCGACCCGAAAAAAAAACGACAGTGTTACCCCTTTTGTTTTTTTTCATTTTTGGGCGAAAAATTAAGTTTCTCCAATCTTCTCAAAACTCTGGATTATGATAGAGGGCCACAAGACTTTGACCTGAGTGCAAAAATGGAGAATCTAGACCCTTCCAGAGCTGAGATATCGAAATTCAAAATTTCGACCCAAAAAAAAAACGACAGTGGTACCCCTTTCGTTTTTTTTCATTTTTGGGCGAAAAAATAAGTTTCTCCAATCTTCTCAAAACTCTGGATTATGATAGAGGGCTCTGAGACTTTGACCTGAGTGCAAAAATGGAGGCTCTAGACCCTTCCAGAGCTGAGATATCGAAACTCAAAAGTTCGACCCGAAAAAAAAACGACAGTGTTACCCCTTTTGTTTTTTTTTTCATTTTTGGGCGAAAAATTAAGTGTCTCCAATCTTCTCAAAACTCTGGATTATGATAGAGGGCTCTGAGACTTTGACCTGAGTGCAAAAATGGAGGCTCTAGACCCTTCCAGAGCTGAGATATCGAAACTCAAAATTTCGACCCGAAAAAAAAAAACGACAGTGTTACCCCTTTTGTTTTTTTTCATTTTTGGGCGAAAAATTAAGTTTCTCCAATCTTCTCAAGACTCTGGATTATGATAGAGGGCTCTGAGACTTTGACCTGAGTGCAAAAATGGAGGCTCTAGACCCTTCCAGAGCTGAGATATCGAAACTCAAAATTTCGACCCGAAAAAAAAACGACAGTGTTACCCCTTTTGTTTTTTTTCATTTTTGGGCGAAAAATTAAGTTTCTCCAATCTTCTCAAAACTCTGGATTATGATAGAGGGCTCTGAGACTTTGACCTGAGTGCAAAAATGGAGGCTCTAGACCCTTCCAGAGCTGAGATATCGAAAACTCAAAATTTCGACCCGAAAAAAAAAAACGACAGTGTTACCCCTTTTGTTTTTTTTTCATTTTTGGGTGAAAAATTAATTTTCTCCAATCTTTTCAAAACTCTGGATTCTGATAGAGGGCCACAAGACTTTTATCTGAGTGCAAAAATGGAGAATCTAGACCATTCCAGAGCTGAGATATCGAAATTCAAAATTTCGACCCAAAAAAAAACCACAGTGGTACCCCTTTCGTTTTTTTTTCATTTTTGGGCGAAAAATTAAGTGTCTCCAATCTTCTCAAAACTCTGGATTATGATAGAGGGCTGTGAGACTTTGACCTGAGTGCAAAAATGGAGGCTCTAGACCCTTCCAGAGCTGAGATATCGAAACTCAAAATTTCGACCCGAAAAAAAAACGACAGTGTTACCCCTTTCGTTTTTTTTTTTCATTTTTGGGCGAAAAATTAAGTTTCTCCAATCTTCTCAAAACTCTGGATTATGATAGAGGGCTCTGAGACTTTGACCTGAGTGCAAAAATGGAGGCTCTAGACCCTTCCAGAGCTGAGATATCGAAACTCAAAATTTCGACCCGAAAAAAAAACGACAGTGTTACCCCTTTTGTTTTTTTTCATTTTTGGGCGAAAAATTAAGTTTCTCCAATCTTCTCAAAACTCTGGATTATGATAGAGGGCTCTGAGACTTTGACCTGAGTGCAAAAATGGAGGCTCTAGACCCTTCCAGAGCTGAGATATCGAAACTCAAAATTTCGACCCGAAAAAAAAAACGACAGTGTTACCCCTTTTGTTTTTTTTTCATTTTTGGGGCGAAAAAATAAGTTTCTCCAATCTTCTCAAAACTCTGGATTCTGATAGAGGGCCACGAGACTTTGACCTGAGTGCAAAATGGAGAATCTAGACCCTTCCAGAGCTGAGATATCGAAACTCAAAATTTCGACCCGAAAAAAAAACGACAGTGTTACCCCTTTCGTTTTTTTTCATTTTTGGGCGAAAAATTAAGTGTTTCCAATCTTCTCAAAACTATGGATTATGATAGAGGGCTCTGAGACTTTGACCTGAGTGCAAAAATGGAGGCTCTAGACCCTTCCAGAGCTGAGATATCGAAACTCAAAATTTCGACCCGAAAAAAAAAACGACAGTGTTACCCCTTTTGTTTTTTTTTCATTTTTGGGGCGAAAAAATACGTTTCTCCAATCTTCTCAAAACTCTGGATTCTGATAGAGGGCCATGAGACTTTGACCTGAGTGCAAAAATTGAGAATCTAGACCCTTCCAGAGCTGAGATATCGAAACTCAAAATTTCGACCCGAAAAAAAAACGACAGTGTTACCCCTTTCGTTTTTTTTTCATTTTTGGGCGAAAAAATAAGTTTCTCCAATCTTCTCAAAACTCTGGATTCTGATAGAGGGCCACTAGACTTTGACCTGAGTGCAAAAATGGAGAATCTAGACCCTTCCAGAGCTGAGATATCGAAATTCTAAATTTCGACCCAAAAAAAAACCCCACAGTGTTACCCCTTTCGTTTTTTTTTTTCATTTTTGGGCGAAAAATTAAGTTTCTCCAATCTTCTCAAAACTCTGGATTATGATAGAGGGCTCTGAGACTTTGACCTGAGTGCAAAAATGGAGGCTCTAGACCCTTCCAGAGCTGAGATATCGAAACTCAAAATTTCGACCCGAAAAAAAAAACGACAGTGTTACCCCTTTTGTTTTTTTTTCATTTTTGGGCGAAAAATTAAGTTTCTCCAATCTTCTCAAAACTCTGGATTATGATAGAGGGCTCTGAGACTTTGACCTGAGTGCAAAAATGGAGGCTCTAGACCCTTCCAGAGCTGAGATATCGAAACTCAAAATTTCGACCCGAAAAAAAAACGACAGTGTTACCCCTTTCGGTTTTTTTTTCATTTTTGGGCGAAAAATTAAGTTTCTCCAATCTTCTGAAAACTCTGGATTCTGATAGAGGGCTGTGAGACTTTGACCTGAGTGCAAAAATGGAGGCTCTAGACCCTTCCAGAGCTGAGATATCGAAACTCAAAATTTCGACCCGAAAAAAAAACGACAGTGTTACCCCTTTTGTTTTTTTTCATTTTTGGGCGAAAAATTAAGTTTCTCCAATCTTCTCAAAACTCTGGATTATGATAGAGGGCTCTGAGACTTTGACCTGAGTGCAAAAATGGAGGCTCTAGACCCTTCCAGAGCTGAGATATCGAAACTCAAAATTTCGACCCGAAAAAAAAACGACAGTGTTACCCCTTTCGTTTTTTTTTTCATTTTTGGGTGAACAATTAAGTTTCTCCAATCTTCTCAAAACTCTGGATTATGATAGAGGGCTCTGAGACTTTGACCTGAGTGCAAAATTGGATGATCTAGACCCTTCCTGAGCTGAGATATCGAAACTCAAAATTTCGACCCAAAAAAAAAACGACAGTGGTACCCCTTTCGTTTTTTTTCATTTTTGGGCGAAAAAATAAGTTTCTCCAATCTTCTCAAAACTCTGGATTCTGATAGAGGGCTGTGAGACTTTGACCTGAGTGCAAAAATGGAGGCTCTAGACCCTTCCAGAGCTGAGATATCGAAACTCAAAATTTCGACCCGAAAAAAAAAACGACAGTGTTACCCCTTTCGTTTTTTTTCATTTTTGGGCGAAAAATTAAGTTTCTCCAATCTTCTCAAAACTCTGGATTCTGATAGAAGGCCACGACACTTTGACCTGAGTGCAAAAATGGAGAATCTAGACCCTTCCAGAGCTGAGATATCGAAATTCAAAATTTCGACCCAAAAAAAAAAAACGACAGTGTTACCCCTTTCGGTTTTTTTTTCATTTTTGGGAGAAAAATTAAGTTTCTCCAATCTTCTCAAAACTCTGGATTATGATAGAGGGCTGTGAGACTTTGACCTGAGTGCAAAAATGGAGGCTCTAGACCCTTCCAGAGCTGAGATATCGAAACTCAAAATTTCGACCCGAAAAAAAAAACGACAGTGTTACCCCTTTCGTATTTTTCATTTTTGGGGCGAAAAAATAAGTTTCTCCAATCTTCTCAAAACTCTGGATTCTGATAGAGGGCCACGAGACTTTGACCTGAGTGCAAAAATGGAGAATCTAGACCCTTCCAGAGCTGAGATATCGAAACTCAAAATTTCGACCCGAGAAAAAAACGACAGTGTTACCCCTTTCGTTTTTTTTCATTTTTGGGCGAAAAATTAAGTTTCTCCAATCTTCTCAAAACTCTGGATTATGATAGAGGGCTCTGAGACTTTGACCTGAGTGCAAAAATGGATGATCTAGACCCTTCCAGAGCTAAGATATCGAAATTCAAAATTTCGACCCAAAAAAAAAACGACAGTGTTACCCCTTTCGTTTTTTTTCATTTTTGGGCGAAAAATTAAGTTTCTCCAATCTTCTCAAAACTCTGGATTATGATAGAGGGCCACAAGACTTTGACCTGAGTGCAAAAATGGAGAATCTAGACCCTTCCAGAGCTGAGATATCGAAATTCAAAATTTCGACCCAAAAAAAAAACGACAGTGGTACCCCTTTCGTTTTTTTTTCATTTTTGGGCGAAAAATTAAGTGTCTCCAATCTTCTCAAAACTCTGGATTATGATAGAGGGCTGTGAGACTTTGACCTGAGTGCAAAAATGGAGGCTCTAGACCCTTCCAGAGCTGAGATATCGAAACTCAAAATTTCGACCCGAAAAAAAAAACGACAGTGTTACCCCTTTTGTTTTTTTTCATTTTTGGGCGAAAAATTAAGTTTCTCCAATCTTCTCAAAACTCTGGATTATGATAGAGGGCTCTGAGACTTTGACCTGAGTGCAAAAATGGAGGCTCTAGACCCTTCCAGAGCTGAGATATCGAAACTCAAAATTTCGACCCGAAAAAAAAAACGACAGTGTTACCCCTTTTGTTTTTTTTCATTTTTGGGCGAAAAATTAATTTTCTCCAATCTTCTCAAAACTCTGGATTATGATAGAGGGCTCTGAGACTTTGACCTGAGTGCAAAAATGGAGGCTCTAGACCCTTCCAGAGCTGAGATATCGAAACTCAAAATTTCGACCCGAAAAAAAAACGACAGTGTTACCCCTTTCGGTTTTTTTTTCATTTTTGGGCGAAAAATTAAGTTTCTCCAATCTTCTGAAAACTCTGGATTCTGATAGAGGGCTGTGAGACTTTGACCTGAGTGCAAAAATGGAGGCTCTAGACCCTTCCAGAGCTGAGATATCGAAACTCAAAATTTCGACCCGAAAAAAAAACGACAGTGTTACCCCTTTTGTTTTTTTTCATTTTTGGGCGAAAAATTAAGTTTCTCCAATCTTCTCAAAACTCTGGATTATGATAGAGGGCTCTGAGACTTTGACCTGAGTGCAAAAATGGAGGCTCTAGACCCTTCCAGAGCTGAGATATCGAAACTCAAAATTTCGACCCCAAAAAAAAACGACAGTGTTACCCCTTTCGTTTTTTTTTTTTTCATTTTTGGGCGAAAAATTAAGTTTCTCCAATCTTCTGAAAACTCTGGATTCTGATAGAGGGCCACGAGACTTTGACCTGAGTGCAAAAATGGAGAATCTAGACCCTTCCAGAGCTGAGATATCGAAATTCAAAATTTCGACCCCAAAAAAAAACGACAGTGTTACCCCTTTTGTTTTTTTTTCATTTTTGGGCGAACAATTAAGTGTCTCCAATCTTCTCAAAACTCTGGATTATGATAGAGGGCTCTGAGACTTTGACCTGAGTGCAAAAATGGAGGCTCTAGACCCTTCCAGAGCTGAGATATCGAAACTCAAAATTTCGACCCGAAAAAAAAACGACAGTGTTACCTCTTTCGTTTTTTTTTCATTTTTGGGTGAACAATTAAGTTTCTCCAATCTTCTCAAAACTCTGGATTATGATAGAGGGCTCTGAGACTTTGACCTGAGTGCAAAATTGGATGATCTAGACCCTTCCTGAGCTGAGATATCGAAACTCAAAATTTCGACCCCAAAAAAAAAACGACAGTGGTACCCCTTTCGTTTTTTTTCATTTTTGGGCGAAAAAATAAGTTTCTCCAATCTTCTCAAAACTCTGGATTCTGATAGAGGGCTGTGAGACTTTGACCTGAGTGCAAAAATGGAGGCTCTAGACCCTTCCAGAGCTGAGATATCGAAACTCAAAATTTCGACCCGAAAAAAAAAACGACAGTGTTACCCCTTTCGTTTTTTTTCATTTTTGGGCGAAAAATTAAGTTTCTCCAATCTTCTCAAAACTCTGGATTCTGATAGAAGGCCACGACACTTTGACCTGAGTGCAAAAATGGAGAATCTAGACCCTTCCAGAGCTGAGATATCGAAATTCAAAATTTCGACCCAAAAAAAAAAACGACAGTGTTACCCCTTTCGGTTTTTTTTTTTATTTTTGGGAGAAAAATTAAGTTTCTCCAATCTTCTCAAAACTCTGGATTATGATAGAGGGCTGTGAGACTTTGACCTGAGTGCAAAATTGGAGGCTCTAGACCCTTCCAGAGCTGAGATATCGAAACTCAAAATTTCGACCCGAAAAAAAAAACGACAGTGTTACCCCTTTCGTATTTTTCATTTTTGGGGCGAAAAAATAAGTTTCTCCAATCTTCTCAAAACTCTGGATTCTGATAGAGGGCCACGAGACTTTGACCTGAGTGCAAAAATGGAGAATCTAGACCCTTCCAGAGCTGAGATATCGAAACTCAAAATTTCGACCCGAGAAAAAAACGACAGTGTTACCCCTTTCGTTTTTTTTCATTTTTGGGCGAAAAATTAAGTTTCTCCAATCTTCTCAAAACTCTGGATTATGATAGAGGGCTCTGAGACTTTGACCTGAGTGCAAAAATGGATGATCTAGACCCTTCCAGAGCTAAGATATCGAAATTCAAAATTTCGACCCAAAAAAAAACGACAGTGTTACCCCTTTCGTTTTTTTTCATTTTTGGGCGAAAAATTAAGTTTCTCCAATCTTCTCAAAACTCTGGATTATGATAGAGGGCCACAAGACTTTGACCTGAGTGCAAAAATGGAGAATCTAGACCCTTCCAGAGCTGAGATATCGAAATTCAAAATTTCGACCCAAAAAAAAAACGACAGTGGTACCCCTTTCGTTTTTTTTTCATTTTTGGGCGAAAAATTAAGTGTCTCCAATCTTCTCAAAACTCTGGATTATGATAGAGGGCTGTGAGACTTTGACCTGAGTGCAAAAATGGAGGCTCTAGACCCTTCCAGAGCTGAGATATCGAAACTCAAAATTTCGACCCGAAAAAAAAAACGACAGTGTTACCCCTTTTGTTTTTTTTCATTTTTGGGCGAAAAATTAAGTTTCTCCAATCTTCTCAAAACTCTGGATTATGATAGAGGGCTCTGAGACTTTGACCTGAGTGCAAAAATGGAGGCTCTAGACCCTTCCAGAGCTGAGATATCGAAACTCAAAATTTCGACCCGAAAAAAAAACGACAGTGTTACCCCTTTTGTTTTTTTTCATTTTTGGGCGAAAAATTAAGTTTCTCCAATCTTCTCAAAACTCTGGATTATGATAGAGGGCTCTGAGACTTTGACCTGAGTGCAAAAATGGAGGCTCTAGACCCTTCCAGAGCTGAGATATCGAAACTCAAAATTTCGACCCGAAAAAAAAAACGACAGTGTTACCCCTTTTGTTTTTTTTCATTTTTGGGCGAAAAATTAAGTTTCTCCAATCTTCTCAAAACTCTGGATTATGATAGAGGGCTCTGAGACTTTGACCTGAGTGCAAAAATGGAGGCTCTAGACCCTTCCAGAGCTGAGATATCGAAACTCAAAATTTCGACCCGAAAAAAAAACGACAGTGTTACCCCTTTCGGTTTTTTATTCATTTTTGGGCGAAAAATTAAGTTTCTCCAATCTTCTGAAAACTCTGGATTATGATAGAGGGCTCTGAGACTTTGACCTGAGTGCAAAAATGGAGGCTCTAGACCCTTCCAGAGCTGAGATATCGAAAACTCAAAATTTCGACCCGAAAAAAAAAAACGACAGTGTTACCCCTTTTGTTTTTTTTTCATTTTTGGGTGAAAAATTAATTTTCTCCAATCTTTTCAAAACTCTGGATTCTGATAGAGGGCCACAAGACTTTTATCTGAGTGCAAAAATGGAGAATCTAGACCATTCCAGAGCTGAGATATCGAAATTCAAAATTTCGACCCAAAAAAAAAACCACAGTGGTACCCCTTTCGTTTTTTTTTCATTTTTGGGCGAAAAATTAAGTGTCTCCAATCTTCTCAAAACTCTGGATTATGATAGAGGGCTGTGAGACTTTGACCTGAGTGCAAAAATGGAGGCTCTAGACCCTTCCAGAGCTGAGATATCGAAACTCAAAATTTCGACCCGAAAAAAAAACGACAGTGTTACCCCTTTCGTTTTTTTTTTTCATTTTTGGGCGAAAAATTACGTTTCTCCAATCTTCTCAAAACTCTGGATTATGATAGAGGGCTCTGAGACTTTGACCTGAGTGCAAAAATGGAGGCTCTAGACCCTTCCAGAGCTGAGATATCGAAACTCAAAATTTCGACCCGAAAAAAAAAACGACAGTGTTACCCCTTTTGTTTTTTTTCATTTTTGGGCGAAAAATTAAGTTTCTCCAATCTTCTCAAAACTCTGGATTATGATAGAGGGCTCTGAGACTTTGACCTGAGTGCAAAAATGGAGGCTCTAGACCCTTCCAGAGCTGAGATATCGAAACTCAAAATTTCGACCCGAAAAAAAAACGACAGTGTTACCCCTTTCGTTTTTTTTCATTTTTGGGCGAAAAAAATAAGTTTCTCCAATCTTCTCAAAACTCTGGATTCTGATAGAGGGCCACGAGACTTCGACCTGAGTGCAAAAATGGAGAATCTAGACCCTTCCAGAGCTGAGATGTCGAAATTCAAAATTTCGACCCCAAAAAAAAACGACAGTGGTACCCCTTTCGTTTTTTTTCATTTTTGGGCGAAAAATTAAGTGTCTCCAATCTTCTCAAAACTCTGGATTATGATAGAGGGCTCTGAGACTTTGACCTGAGTGCAAAAATGGAGGCTCTAGACCCTTCCAGAGCTGAGATATCGAAACTCAAAATTTCGACCCGAAAAAAAAAACGACAGTGTTACCCCTTTTGTTTTTTTTCATTTTTGGGGCGAAAAAATAAGTTTCTCCAATCTTCTCAAAACTCTGGATTCTGATAGAGGGCCACGAGACTTTGACCTGAGTGCAAAATGGAGAATCTAGACCCTTCCAGAGCTGAGATATCGAAACTCAAAATTTCGACCCGAAAAAAAAACGACAGTGTTACCCCTTTCGTTTTTTTTCATTTTTGGGCGAAAAATTAAGTGTCTCCAATCTTCTCAAAACTATGGATTATGATAGAGGGCTCTGAGACTTTGACCTGAGTGCAAAAATGGAGGCTCTAGACCCTTCCAGAGCTGAGATATCGAAACTCAAAATTTCGACCCGAAAAAAAAAACGACAGTGTTACCCCTTTTGTTTTTTTTTCATTTTTGGGGCGAAAAAATACGTTTCTCCAATCTTCTCAAAACTCTGGATTCTGATAGAGGGCCACGAGACTTTGACCTGAGTGCAAAAATTGAGAATCTAGACCCTTCCAGAGCTGAGATATCGAAACTCAAAATTTCGACCCGAAAAAAAAACGACAGTGTTACCCCTTTCGTTTTTTTTTCATTTTTGGGCGAAAAAATAAGTTTCTCCAATCTTCTCAAAACTCTGGATTCTGATAGAGGGCCACTAGACTTTGACCTGAGTGCAAAAATGGAGAATCTAGACCCTTCCAGAGCTGAGATATCGAAATTCTAAATTTCGACCCAAAAAAAAACCCCACAGTGTTACCCCTTTCGTTTTTTTTTTTCATTTTTGGGCGAAAAATTAAGTTTCTCCAATCTTCTCAAAACTCTGGATTATGATAGAGGGCTCTGAGACTTTGACCTGAGTGCAAAAATGGAGGCTCTAGACCCTTCCAGAGCTGAGATATCGAAACTCAAAATTTCGACCCGAAAAAAAAAACGACAGTGTTACCCCTTTTGTTTTTTTTCATTTTTGGGCGAAAAATTAAGTTTCTCCAATCTTCTCAAAACTCTGGATTATGATAGAGGGCTCTGAGACTTTGACCTGAGTGCAAAAATGGAGGCTCTAGACCCTTCCAGAGCTGAGATATCGAAACTCAAAATTTCGACCCGAAAAAAAAACGACAGTGTTACCCCTTTCGGTTTTTTTTTCATTTTTGGGCGAAAAATTAAGTTTCTCCAATCTTCTGAAAACTCTGGATTCTGATAGAGGGCTGTGAGACTTTGACCTGAGTGCAAAAATGGAGGCTCTAGACCCTTCCAGAGCTGAGATATCGAAACTCAAAATTTCGACCCGAAAAAAAAAACGACAGTGTTACCCCTTTCGTTTTTTTTTTTTTCATTTTTGGGCGAAAAATTAAGTTTCTCCAATCTTCTGAAAACTCTGGATTCTGATAGAGGGCCACGAGACTTTGACCTGAGTGCAAAAATGGAGAATCTAGACCCTTCCAGAGCTGAGATATCGAAATTCAAAATTTCGACCCCAAAAAAAAAACGACAGTGTTACCCCTTTTGTTTTTTTTTCATTTTTGGGCGAAAAATTAAGTGTCTCCAATCTTCTCAAAACTCTGGATTCTGATAGAGGGCTGTGAGACTTTGACCTGAGTGCAAAAATGGAGGCTCTAGACCCTTCCAGAGCTGAGATATCGAAACTCAAAATTTCGACCCGAAAAAAAACGACAGTGTTACCCCTTTCGGTTTTTTTTTCATTTTTGGGCGAAAAATTAAGTTTCTCCAATCTTCTCAAAACTCTGGATTATGATAGAGGGCTCTGAGACTTTGACCTGAGTGCAAAAATGGAGGCTCTAGACCCTTCCAGAGCTGAGATATCGAAACTCAAAATTTCGACCCCAAAAAAAAACGACAGTGTTACCCCTTTCGTTTTTTTTTTTTTCATTTTTGGGCGAAAAATTAAGTTTCTCCAATCTTCTGAAAACTCTGGATTCTGATAGAGGGCCACGAGACTTTGACCTGAGTGCAAAAATGGAGAATCTAGACCCTTCCAGAGCTGAGATATCGAAATTCAAAATTTCGACCCCAAAAAAAAACGACAGTGTTACCCCTTTTGTTTTTTTTTCATTTTTGGGCGAAAAATTAAGTGTCTCCAATCTTCTCAAAACTCTGGATTCTGATAGAGGGCTGTGAGACTTTGACCTGAGTGCAAAAATGGAGGCTCTAGACCCTTCCAGAGCTGAGATATCGAAACTCAAAATTTCGACCCGAAAAAAAACGACAGTGTTACCCCTTTCGTTTTTTTTCATTTTTGGGCGAAAAATTAAGTTTTTCCAATCTTCTCAAAACTCTGGATTCTGATAGAAGGCCACGACACTTTGACCTGAGTGCACAAATGGAGAATCTAGACCCTTCCAGAGCTGAGATATCGAAATTCAAAATTTCGACCCAAAAAAAAAAAACGACAGTGTTACCCCTTTCGTTTTTTTTTTCATTTTTGGGAGAAAAATTAAGTTTCTCCAATCTTCTCAAAACTCTGGATTATGATAGAGGGCTCTGAGACTTTGACCTGAGTGCAAAAATGGAGAATCTAGACCCTTCCAGAGCTGAGATATCGAAACTCAAAATTTCGACCCGAAAAAAAAAACGACAGTGTTACCCCTTTCGTATTTTTCATTTTTGGGCGAAAAATTAAGTGTCTCCAATCTTCTCAAAACTCTGGATTATGATAGAGGGCTCTGAGACTTTGACCTGAGTGCAAAAATGGAGGCTCTAGACCCTTCCAGAGCTGAGATATCGAAACTCAAAATTTCGACCCGAAAAAAAAAAACGACAGTGTTACCCCTTTTGTTTTTTTTCATTTTTGGGGCGAAAAAATAAGTTTCTCCAATCTTCTCAAAACTCTGGATTCTGATAGAGGGCCACGAGACTTTGACCTGAGTGCAAAAATGGAGAATCTAGACCCTTCCAGAGCTGAGATATCGAAACTCAAAATTTCGACCCGAAAAAAAAAACGACAGTGTTACCCCTTTCGTTTTTTTTTCATTTTTGGGCGAAAAAATAAGTTTCTCCAATCTTCTCAAAACTCTGGATTCTGATAGAGGGCCACTAGACTTTGACCTGAGTGCAAAAATGGAGAATCTAGACCCTTCCAGAGCTGAGATATCGAAATTCAAAATTTCGACCCAAAAAAAACCCCACAGTGTTACCCCTTTCGTTTTTTTTTTTCATTTTTGGGCGAAAAATTAAGTTTCTCCAATCTTCTCAAAAATCTGGATTATGATAGAGGGCTGTGAGACTTTGACCTGAGTGCAAAAATGGAGGCTCTAGACCCTTCCAGAGCTGAGATATCGAAACTCAAATTTTCGACCCAAAAAAAAAAAACGACAGTGTTACCCCTTTCGTTTTTTTTTCATTTTTGGGCGAAAAATTAAGTTTCTCCAATCTTCTCAAAACTCTGGATTATGATAGAGAACTCTGAGACTTTGACCTGAGTGCAAAAATGGATGATCTAGACCCTTCCAGAGCTGAGATATCAAACTTCAAAATTTCAACTCAAAAAAAAAAAAACGACAGTGTTACCCCTTTCGTTTTTTTTTCATTTTTGGGCGAAAAATTAAGTGTCTCCAATCTTCTCTAAACTCTGGATTCTGATAGAGGGCTCTGAGACTTTGACCTGAGTGCAAAAATTGATGATCTAGACCCTTCCAGAGCTGAGATATCAAAATTCAAAATTTCGACCCGAAAAAAAAACGACAGTGTTACCCTTTTCGTTTTTTTTTCATTTTTGGGCGAAAAATTAAGTTTCTCCAATCTTCTCAAAACTCTGGATTCTGATAGAGGGCCACGAGACTTTGACCTGAGTGCAAAAATGGAGGCTCTAGACCCTTCCAGAGCTGAGATATCGAAACTAAAAATTTCGACCCGAAAAAAAAAACGACAGTGTTACCCCTTTCGTTTTTTTTTTTTTTTCATTTTGTGGGCGAAAAATTAAGTTTCTCCAATCTTCTCAAAACTCTGGATTCTGATAGAGGGCTGTGAGACTTTGACCTGAGTGCAAAAATGGATGATCTAGACCCTTCCAGAGCTGAGATATCAAACTTCAAAATTTCGACCCGAAAAAAAAAAAACGACAGTGTTACCCCTTTCGTTTTTTTTTTTTCGTTTTCGGGCGAAAAATTAAGTTTCTCCAATCTTCTCAAAACTCTGGATTATGATAGAGGGCTTTGGGACTTTGACCTGAGTGCAAAAATGGAGGCTCTAGACCCTTCCAGAGCTGAGATATCGAAACTCAAAATTTCGACCAGAAAAAAAAAACGACAGTGTTACCCCTTTCGGTTTTTTTTTTCATTTTTGGGAGAAAAATTAAGTTTCTCCAATCTTCTCAAAACTCTGGATTATGATAGAGGGCTGTGAGACTTTGACCTGAGTGCAAAAATGGAGGCTCTAGACCCTTCCAGAGCTGAGATATCGAAACTCAAAATTTCGACCCGAAAAAAAAAACGACAGTGTTACCCCTTTCGTATTTTTCATTTTTGGGGCGAAAAAATAAGTTTCTCCAATCTTCTCAAAACTCTGGATTCTGATAGAGGGCCACGAGACTTTGACCTGAGTGCAAAAATGGAGAATCTAGACCCTTCCAGAGCTGAGATATCGAAACTCAAAATTTCGACCCGAGAAAAAAACGACAGTGTTACCCCTTTCGTTTTTTTTCATTTTTGGGCGAAAAATTAAGTTTCTCCAATCTTCTCAAAACTCTGGATTATGATAGAGGGCTCTGAGACTTTGACCTGAGTGCAAAAATGGATGATCTAGACCCTTCCAGAGCTAAGATATCGAAATTCAAAATTTCGACCCAAAAAAAAAACGACAGTGTTACCCCTTTCGTTTTTTTTCATTTTTGGGCGAAAAATTAAGTTTCTCCAATCTTCTCAAAACTCTGGATTATGATAGAGGGCCACAAGACTTTGACCTGAGTGCAAAAATGGAGAATCTAGACCCTTCCAGAGCTGAGATATCGAAATTCAAAATTTCGACCCAAAAAAAAAACGACAGTGGTACCCCTTTCGTTTTTTTTTCATTTTTGGGCGAAAAATTAAGTGTCTCCAATCTTCTCAAAACTCTGGATTATGATAGAGGGCTGTGAGACTTTGACCTGAGTGCAAAAATGGAGGCTCTAGACCCTTCCAGAGCTGAGATATCGAAACTCAAAATTTCGACCCGAAAAAAAAAACGACAGTGTTACCCCTTTTGTTTTTTTTCATTTTTGGGCGAAAAATTAAGTTTCTCCAATCTTCTCAAAACTCTGGATTATGATAGAGGGCTCTGAGACTTTGACCTGAGTGCAAAAATGGAGGCTCTAGACCCTTCCAGAGCTGAGATATCGAAACTCAAAATTTCGACCCGAAAAAAAAACGACAGTGTTACCCCTTTTGTTTTTTTTCATTTTTGGGCGAAAAATTAAGTTTCTCCAATCTTCTCAAAACTCTGGATTATGATAGAGGGCTCTGAGACTTTGACCTGAGTGCAAAAATGGAGGCTCTAGACCCTTCCAGAGCTGAGATATCGAAACTCAAAATTTCGACCCGAAAAAAAAAACGACAGTGTTACCCCTTTTGTTTTTTTTCATTTTTGGGTGAAAAATTAAGTTTCTCCAATCTTCTCAAAACTCTGGATTATGATAGAGGGCTCTGAGACTTTGACCTGAGTGCAAAAATGGAGGCTCTAGACCCTTCCAGAGCTGAGATATCGAAACTCAAAATTTCGACCCGAAAAAAAAACGACAGTGTTACCCCTTTTGTTTTTTTTTCATTTTTGGGCGAAAAATTAAGTGTCTCCAATCTTCTCAAAACTCTGGATTATGATAGAGGGCTCTGAGACTTTGACCTGAGTGCAAAAATGGAGGCTCTAGACCCTTCCAGAGCTGAGATATCGAAACTCAAAATTTCGACCCGAAAAAAAAACGACAGTGTTACCCCTTTTGTTTTTTTTCATTTTTGGGCGAAAAATTAAGTTTCTCCAATCTTCTCAAAACTCTGGATTATGATAGAGGGCTCTGAGACTTTGACCTGAGTGCAAAAATGGAGGCTCTAGACCCTTCCAGAGCTGAGATATCGAAACTCAAAATTTCGACCCGAAAAAAAAACGACAGTGTTACCCCTTTTGTTTTTTTTCATTTTTGGGCGAAAAATTAAGTTTCTCCAATCTTCTCAAAACTCTGGATTATGATAGAGGGCTCTGAGACTTTGACCTGAGTGCAAAAATGGAGGCTCTAGACCCTTCCAGAGCTGAGATATCGAAACTCAAAATTTCGACCCGAAAAAAAAAACGACAGTGTTACCCCTTTTGTTTTTTTTCATTTTTGGGGCGAAAAAATAAGTTTCTCCAATCTTCTCAAAACTCTGGATTCTGATAGAGGGCCACGAGACTTTGACCTGAGTGCAAAATGGAGAATCTAGACCCTTCCAGAGCTGAGATATCGAAACTCAAAATTTCGACCCGAAAAAAAAACGACAGTGTTACCCCTTTCGTTTTTTTTCATTTTTGGGCGAAAAATTAAGTGTCTCCAATCTTCTCAAAACTATGGATTATGATAGAGGGCTCTGAGACTTTGACCTGAGTGCAAAAATGGAGGCTCTAGACCCTTCCAGAGCTGAGATATCGAAACTCAAAATTTCGACCCGAAAAAAAAAACGACAGTGTTACCCCTTTTGTTTTTTTTTCATTTTTGGGGCGAAAAAATACGTTTCTCCAATCTTCTCAAAACTCTGGATTCTGATAGAGGGCCACGAGACTTTGACCTGAGTGCAAAAATTGAGAATCTAGACCCTTCCAGAGCTGAGATATCGAAACTCAAAATTTCGACCCGAAAAAAAAACGACAGTGTTACCCCTTTCGTTTTTTTTTCATTTTTGGGCGAAAAAATAAGTTTCTCCAATCTTCTCAAAACTCTGGATTCTGATAGAGGGCCACTAGACTTTGACCTGAGTGCAAAAATGGAGAATCTAGACCCTTCCAGAGCTGAGATATCGAAATTCTAAATTTCGACCCAAAAAAAAACCCCACAGTGTTACCCCTTTCGTTTTTTTTTTCATTTTTGGGCGAAAAATTAAGTTTCTCCAATCTTCTCAAAACTCTGGATTATGATAGAGGGCTCTGAGACTTTGACCTGAGTGCAAAAATGGAGGCTCTAGACCCTTCCAGAGCTGAGATATCGAAACTCAAAATTTCGACCCGAAAAAAAAAACGACAGTGTTACCCCTTTTGTTTTTTTTCATTTTTGGGCGAAAAATTAAGTTTCTCCAATCTTCTCAAAACTCTGGATTATGATAGAGGGCTCTGAGACTTTGACCTGAGTGCAAAAATGGAGGCTCTAGACCCTTCCAGAGCTGAGATATCGAAACTCAAAATTTCGACCCGAAAAAAAAACGACAGTGTTACCCCTTTCGGTTTTTTTTTCATTTTTGGGCGAAAAATTAAGTTTCTCCAATCTTCTGAAAACTCTGGATTCTGATAGAGGGCTGTGAGACTTTGACCTGAGTGCAAAAATGGAGGCTCTAGACCCTTCCAGAGCTGAGATATCGAAACTCAAAATTTCGACCCGAAAAAAAAAACGACAGTGTTACCCCTTTCGTTTTTTTTTTTTCATTTTTGGGCGAAAAATTAAGTTTCTCCAATCTTCTGAAAACTCTGGATTCTGATAGAGGGCCACGAGACTTTGACCTGAGTGCAAAAATGGAGAATCTAGACCCTTCCAGAGCTGAGATATCGAAATTCAAAATTTCGACCCCAAAAAAAAAACGACAGTGTTACCCCTTTTGTTTTTTTTTCATTTTTGGGCGAAAAATTAAGTGTCTCCAATCTTCTCAAAACTCTGGATTCTGATAGAGGGCTGTGAGACTTTGACCTGAGTGCAAAAATGGAGGCTCTAGACCCTTCCAGAGCTGAGATATCGAAACTCAAAATTTCGACCCGAAAAAAAACGACAGTGTTACCCCTTTCGGTTTTTTTTTCATTTTTGGGCGAAAAATTAAGTTTCTCCAATCTTCTCAAAACTCTGGATTATGATAGAGGGCTCTGAGACTTTGACCTGAGTGCAAAAATGGAGGCTCTAGACCCTTCCAGAGCTGAGATATCGAAACTCAAAATTTCGACCCCAAAAAAAAACGACAGTGTTACCCCTTTCGTTTTTTTTTTTTTCATTTTTGGGCGAAAAATTAAGTTTCTCCAATCTTCTGAAAACTCTGGATTCTGATAGAGGGCCACGAGACTTTGACCTGAGTGCAAAAATGGAGAATCTAGACCCTTCCAGAGCTGAGATATCGAAATTCAAAATTTCGACCCCAAAAAAAAACGACAGTGTTACCCCTTTTGTTTTTTTTTCATTTTTGGGCGAAAAATTAAGTGTCTCCAATCTTCTCAAAACTCTGGATTCTGATAGAGGGCTGTGAGACTTTGACCTGAGTGCAAAAATGGAGGCTCTAGACCCTTCCAGAGCTGAGATATCGAAACTCAAAATTTCGACCCGAAAAAAAACGACAGTGTTACCCCTTTCGTTTTTTTTCATTTTTGGGCGAAAAATTAAGTTTTTCCAATCTTCTCAAAACTCTGGATTCTGATAGAAGGCCACGACACTTTGACCTGAGTGCACAAATGGAGAATCTAGACCCTTCCAGAGCTGAGATATCGAAATTCAAAATTTCGACCCAAAAAAAAAAAACGACAGTGTTACCCCTTTCGTTTTTTTTTTCATTTTTGGGAGAAAAATTAAGTTTCTCCAATCTTCTCAAAACTCTGGATTATGATAGAGGGCTCTGAGACTTTGACCTGAGTGCAAAAATGGAGAATCTAGACCCTTCCAGAGCTGAGATATCGAAACTCAAAATTTCGACCCGAAAAAAAAAACGACAGTGTTACCCCTTTCGTATTTTTCATTTTTGGGCGAAAAATTAAGTGTCTCCAATCTTCTCAAAACTCTGGATTATGATAGAGGGCTCTGAGACTTTGACCTGAGTGCAAAAATGGAGGCTCTAGACCCTTCCAGAGCTGAGATATCGAAACTCAAAATTTCGACCCGAAAAAAAAAAACGACAGTGTTACCCCTTTTGTTTTTTTTCATTTTTGGGGCGAAAAAATAAGTTTCTCCAATCTTCTCAAAACTCTGGATTCTGATAGAGGGCCACGAGACTTTGACCTGAGTGCAAAAATGGAGAATCTAGACCCTTCCAGAGCTGAGATATCGAAACTCAAAATTTCGACCCGAAAAAAAAAACGACAGTGTTACCCCTTTCGTTTTTTTTTCATTTTTGGGCGAAAAAATAAGTTTCTCCAATCTTCTCAAAACTCTGGATTCTGATAGAGGGCCACTAGACTTTGACCTGAGTGCAAAAATGGAGAATCTAGACCCTTCCAGAGCTGAGATATCGAAATTCAAAATTTCGACCCAAAAAAAACCCCACAGTGTTACCCCTTTCGTTTTTTTTTTTCATTTTTGGGCGAAAAATTAAGTTTCTCCAATCTTCTCAAAAATCTGGATTATGATAGAGGGCTGTGAGACTTTGACCTGAGTGCAAAAATGGAGGCTCTAGACCCTTCCAGAGCTGAGATATCGAAACTCAAATTTTCGACCCAAAAAAAAAAAACGACAGTGTTACCCCTTTCGTTTTTTTTTTCATTTTTGGGCGAAAAATTAAGTTTCTCCAATCTTCTCAAAACTCTGGATTATGATAGAGAACTCTGAGACTTTGACCTGAGTGCAAAAATGGATGATCTAGACCCTTCCAGAGCTGAGATATCAAACTTCAAAATTTCAACTCAAAAAAAAAAAACGACAGTGTTACCCCTTTCGTTTTTTTTTCATTTTTGGGCGAAAAATTAAGTGTCTCCAATCTTCTCTAAACTCTGGATTCTGATAGAGGGCTCTGAGACTTTGACCTGAGTGCAAAAATTGATGATCTAGACCCTTCCAGAGCTGAGATATCAAAATTCAAAATTTCGACCCGAAAAAAAAACGACAGTGTTACCCTTTTCGTTTTTTTTTCATTTTTGGGCGAAAAATTAAGTTTCTCCAATCTTCTCAAAACTCTGGATTCTGATAGAGGGCCACGAGACTTTGACCTGAGTGCAAAAATGGAGGCTCTAGACCCTTCCAGAGCTGAGATATCGAAACTAAAAATTTCGACCCGAAAAAAAAAACGACAGTGTTACCCCTTTCGTTTTTTTTTTTTTTTCATTTTGTGGGCGAAAAATTAAGTTTCTCCAATCTTCTCAAAACTCTGGATTCTGATAGAGGGCTGTGAGACTTTGACCTGAGTGCAAAAATGGATGATCTAGACCCTTCCAGAGCTGAGATATCAAACTTCAAAATTTCGACCCGAAAAAAAAAAAACGACAGTGTTACCCCTTTCGTTTTTTTTTTTCGTTTTCGGGCGAAAAATTAAGTTTCTCCAATCTTCTCAAAACTCTGGATTATGATAGAGGGCTTTGGGACTTTGACCTGAGTGCAAAAATGGAGGCTCTAGACCCTTCCAGAGCTGAGATATCGAAACTCAAAATTTCGACCAGAAAAAAAAAACGACAGTGTTACCCCTTTCGGTTTTTTTTTTCATTTTTGGGAGAAAAATTAAGTTTCTCCAATCTTCTCAAAACTCTGGATTATGATAGAGGGCTGTGAGACTTTGACCTGAGTGCAAAAATGGAGGCTCTAGACCCTTCCAGAGCTGAGATATCGAAACTCAAAATTTCGACCCGAAAAAAAAAACGACAGTGTTACCCCTTTCGTATTTTTCATTTTTGGGGCGAAAAAATAAGTTTCTCCAATCTTCTCAAAACTCTGGATTCTGATAGAGGGCCACGAGACTTTGACCTGAGTGCAAAAATGGAGAATCTAGACCCTTCCAGAGCTGAGATATCGAAACTCAAAATTTCGACCCGAGAAAAAAACGACAGTGTTACCCCTTTCGTTTTTTTTCATTTTTGGGCGAAAAATTAAGTTTCTCCAATCTTCTCAAAACTCTGGATTATGATAGAGGGCTCTGAGACTTTGACCTGAGTGCAAAAATGGATGATCTAGACCCTTCCAGAGCTAAGATATCGAAATTCAAAATTTCGACCCAAAAAAAAAACGACAGTGTTACCCCTTTCGTTTTTTTTCATTTTTGGGCGAAAAATTAAGTTTCTCCAATCTTCTCAAAACTCTGGATTATGATAGAGGGCCACAAGACTTTGACCTGAGTGCAAAAATGGAGAATCTAGACCCTTCCAGAGCTGAGATATCGAAATTCAAAATTTCGACCCAAAAAAAAAACGACAGTGGTACCCCTTTCGTTTTTTTTTCATTTTTGGGCGAAAAATTAAGTGTCTCCAATCTTCTCAAAACTCTGGATTATGATAGAGGGCTGTGAGACTTTGACCTGAGTGCAAAAATGGAGGCTCTAGACCCTTCCAGAGCTGAGATATCGAAACTCAAAATTTCGACCCGAAAAAAAAAACGACAGTGTTACCCCTTTTGTTTTTTTTCATTTTTGGGCGAAAAATTAAGTTTCTCCAATCTTCTCAAAACTCTGGATTATGATAGAGGGCTCTGAGACTTTGACCTGAGTGCAAAAATGGAGGCTCTAGACCCTTCCAGAGCTGAGATATCGAAACTCAAAATTTCGACCCGAAAAAAAAACGACAGTGTTACCCCTTTTGTTTTTTTTCATTTTTGGGCGAAAAATTAAGTTTCTCCAATCTTCTCAAAACTCTGGATTATGATAGAGGGCTCTGAGACTTTGACCTGAGTGCAAAAATGGAGGCTCTAGACCCTTCCAGAGCTGAGATATCGAAACTCAAAATTTCGACCCGAAAAAAAAAACGACAGTGTTACCCCTTTTGTTTTTTTTCATTTTTGGGTGAAAAATTAAGTTTCTCCAATCTTCTCAAAACTCTGGATTATGATAGAGGGCTCTGAGACTTTGACCTGAGTGCAAAAATGGAGGCTCTAGACCCTTCCAGAGCTGAGATATCGAAACTCAAAATTTCGACCCGAAAAAAAAACGACAGTGTTACCCCTTTTGTTTTTTTTTCATTTTTGGGCGAAAAATTAAGTGTCTCCAATCTTCTCAAAACTCTGGATTATGATAGAGGGCTCTGAGACTTTGACCTGAGTGCAAAAATGGAGGCTCTAGACCCTTCCAGAGCTGAGATATCGAAACTCAAAATTTCGACCCGAAAAAAAAACGACAGTGTTACCCCTTTTGTTTTTTTTCATTTTTGGGCGAAAAATTAAGTTTCTCCAATCTTCTCAAAACTCTGGATTATGATAGAGGGCTCTGAGACTTTGACCTGAGTGCAAAAATGGAGGCTCTAGACCCTTCCAGAGCTGAGATATCGAAACTCAAAATTTCGACCCGAAAAAAAAACGACAGTGTTACCCCTTTTGTTTTTTTTCATTTTTGGGCGAAAAATTAAGTTTCTCCAATCTTCTCAAAACTCTGGATTATGATAGAGGGCTCTGAGACTTTGACCTGAGTGCAAAAATGGAGGCTCTAGACCCTTCCAGAGCTGAGATATCGAAACTCAAAATTTCGACCCGAAAAAAAAAACGACAGTGTTACCCCTTTTGTTTTTTTTCATTTTTGGGCGAAAAATTAAGTTTCTCCAATCTTCTCAAAACTCTGGATTATGATAGAGGGCTCTGAGACTTTGACCTGAGTGCAAAAATGGAGGCTCTAGACCCTTCCAGAGCTGAGATATCGAAACTCAAAATTTCGACCCGAAAAAAAAACGACAGTGTTACCCCTTTCGGTTTTTTTTTCATTTTTGGGCGAAAAATTAAGTTTCTCCAATCTTCTGAAAACTCTGGATTCTGATAGAGGGCCACGAGACTTTGACCTGAGTGCAAAATTGGATGATCTAGACCCTTCCTGAGCTGAGATATCGAAACTCAAAATTTCGACCCCCAAAAAAAAACGACAGTGGTACCCCTTTCGTTTTTTTTCATTTTTGGGCGAAAAAATAAGTTTCTCCAATCTTCTCAAAACTCTGGATTCTGATAGAGGGCTGTGAGACTTTGACCTGAGTGCAAAAATGGAGGCTCTAGACCCTTCCAGAGCTGAGATATCGAAACTCAAAATTTCGACCCGAAAAAAAAAAACGACAGTGTTACCCCTTTCGTTTTTTTTTCATTTTTGGGCGAAAAATTAAGTTTCTCCAATCTTCTCAAAACTCTGGATTCTGATAGAAGGCCACGACACTTTGACCTGAGTGCAAAAATGGAGAATCTAGACCCTTCCAGAGCTGAGATATCGAAATTCAAAATTTCGACCCAAAAAAAAAAACGACAGTGTTACCCCTTTCGGTTTTTTTTTTTATTTTTGGGAGAAAAATTAAGTTTCTCCAATCTTCTCAAAACTCTGGATTATGATAGAGGGCTGTGAGACTTTGACCTGAGTGCAAAATTGGAGGCTCTAGACCCTTCCAGAGCTGAGATATCGAAACTCAAAATTTCGACCCGAAAAAAAAAACGACAGTGTTACCCCTTTCGTATTTTTCATTTTTGGGGCGAAAAAATAAGTTTCTCCAATCTTCTCAAAACTCTGGATTCTGATAGAGGGCCACGAGACTTTGACCTGAGTGCAAAAATGGAGAATCTAGACCCTTCCAGAGCTGAGATATCGAAATTCAAAATTTCGACCCCAAAAAAAAACGACAGTGTTACCCCTTTTGTTTTTTTTTCATTTTTGGGCGAAAAATTAAGTGTCTCCAATCTTCTCAAAACTCTGGATTATGATAGAGGGCTCTGAGACTTTGACCTGAGTGCAAAAATGGAGGCTCTAGACCCTTCCAGAGCTGAGATATCGAAACTCAAAATTTCGACCCGAAAAAAAAACGACAGTGTTACCCCTTTCGTTTTTTTTTCATTTTTGGGTGAACAATTAAGTTTCTCCAATCTTCTCAAAACTCTGGATTATGATAGAGGGCTCTGAGACTTTGACCTGAGTGCAAAATTGGATGATCTAGACCCTTCCTGAGCTGAGATATCGAAACTCAAAATTTCGACCCAAAAAAAAAACGACAGTGGTACCCCTTTCGTTTTTTTTCATTTTTGGGCGAAAAAATAAGTTTCTCCAATCTTCTCAAAACTCTGGATTCTGATAGAGGGCTGTGAGACTTTGACCTGAGTGCAAAAATGGAGGCTCTAGACCCTTCCAGAGCTGAGATATCGAAACTCAAAATTTCGACCCGAAAAAAAAAACGACAGTGTTACCCCTTTCGTTTTTTTTCATTTTTGGGCGAAAAATTAAGTTTCTCCAATCTTCTCAAAACTCTGGATTCTGATAGAAGGCCACGACACTTTGACCTGAGTGCAAAAATGGAGAATCTAGACCCTTCCAGAGCTGAGATATCGAAATTCAAAATTTCGACCCAAAAAAAAAAACGACAGTGTTACCCCTTTCGGTTTTTTTTTCATTTTTGGGAGAAAAATTAAGTTTCTCCAATCTTCTCAAAACTCTGGATTATGATAGAGGGCTGTGAGACTTTGACCTGAGTGCAAAAATGGAGGCTCTAGACCCTTCCAGAGCTGAGATATCGAAACTCAAAATTTCGACCCGAAAAAAAAAACGACAGTGTTACCCCTTTCGTATTTTTCATTTTTGGGGCGAAAAAATAAGTTTCTCCAATCTTCTCAAAACTCTGGATTCTGATAGAGGGCCACGAGACTTTGACCTGAGTGCAAAAATGGAGAATCTAGACCCTTCCAGAGCTGAGATATCGAAACTCAAAATTTCGACCCGAGAAAAAAACGACAGTGTTACCCCTTTCGTTTTTTTTCATTTTTGGGCGAAAAATTAAGTTTCTCCAATCTTCTCAAAACTCTGGATTATGATAGAGGGCTCTGAGACTTTGACCTGAGTGCAAAAATGGATGATCTAGACCCTTCCAGAGCTAAGATATCGAAATTCAAAATTTCGACCCAAAAAAAAAACGACAGTGTTACCCCTTTCGTTTTTTTTCATTTTTGGGCGAAAAATTAAGTTTCTCCAATCTTCTCAAAACTCTGGATTATGATAGAGGGCCACAAGACTTTGACCTGAGTGCAAAAATGGAGAATCTAGACCCTTCCAGAGCTGAGATATCGAAATTCAAAATTTCGACCCAAAAAAAAAACGACAGTGGTACCCCTTTCGTTTTTTTTTCATTTTTGGGCGAAAAATTAAGTGTCTCCAATCTTCTCAAAACTCTGGATTATGATAGAGGGCTGTGAGACTTTGACCTGAGTGCAAAAATGGAGGCTCTAGACCCTTCCAGAGCTGAGATATCGAAACTCAAAATTTCGACCCGAAAAAAAAAACGACAGTGTTACCCCTTTTGTTTTTTTTCATTTTTGGGCGAAAAATTAAGTTTCTCCAATCTTCTCAAAACTCTGGATTATGATAGAGGGCTCTGAGACTTTGACCTGAGTGCAAAAATGGAGGCTCTAGACCCTTCCAGAGCTGAGATATCGAAACTCAAAATTTCGACCCGAAAAAAAAACGACAGTGTTACCCCTTTTGTTTTTTTTCATTTTTGGGCGAAAAATTAAGTTTCTCCAATCTTCTCAAAACTCTGGATTATGATAGAGGGCTCTGAGACTTTGACCTGAGTGCAAAAATGGAGGCTCTAGACCCTTCCAGAGCTGAGATATCGAAACTCAAAATTTCGACCCGAAAAAAAAAACGACAGTGTTACCCCTTTTGTTTTTTTTCATTTTTGGGCGAAAAATTAAGTTTCTCCAATCTTCTCAAAACTCTGGATTATGATAGAGGGCTCTGAGACTTTGACCTGAGTGCAAAAATGGAGGCTCTAGACCCTTCCAGAGCTGAGATATCGAAACTCAAAATTTCGACCCGAAAAAAAAACGACAGTGTTACCCCTTTCGGTTTTTTATTCATTTTTGGGCGAAAAATTAAGTTTCTCCAATCTTCTGAAAACTCTGGATTATGATAGAGGGCTCTGAGACTTTGACCTGAGTGCAAAAATGGAGGCTCTAGACCCTTCCAGAGCTGAGATATCGAAACTCAAAATTTCGACCCGAAAAAAAAAAACGACAGTGTTACCCCTTTTGTTTTTTTTCATTTTTGGGGCGAAAAAATAAGTTTCTCCAATCTTCTCAAAACTCTGGATTCTGATAGAGGGCCACGAGACTTTGACCTGAGTGCAAAAATGGAGAATCTAGACCCTTCCAGAGCTGAGATATCGAAAACTCAAAATTTCGACCCGAAAAAAAAAACGACAGTGTTACCCCTTTTGTTTTTTTTTCATTTTTGGGTGAAAAATTAATTTTCTCCAATCTTTTCAAAACTCTGGATTCTGATAGAGGGCCACAAGACTTTTATCTGAGTGCAAAAATGGAGAATCTAGACCATTCCAGAGCTGAGATATCGAAATTCAAAATTTCGACCCAAAAAAAAACCCACAGTGGTACCCCTTTCGTTTTTTTTTCATTTTTGGGCGAAAAATTAAGTTTCTCCAATCTTCTGAAAACTCTGGATTATGATAGAGGGCTCTGAGACTTTGACCTGAGTGCAAAAATGGAGGCTCTAGACCCTTCCAGAGCTGAGATATCGAAACTCAAAATTTCGACCCGAAAAAAAAAAACGACAGTGTTACCCCTTTTGTTTTTTTTCATTTTTGGGGCGAAAAAATAAGTTTCTCCAATCTTCTCAAAACTCTGGATTCTGATAGAGGGCCACGAGACTTTGACCTGAGTGCAAAAATGGAGAATCTAGACCCTTCCAGAGCTGAGATATCGAAAACTCAAAATTTCGACCCGAAAAAAAAAACGACAGTGTTACCCCTTTTGTTTTTTTTTCATTTTTGGGTGAAAAATTAATTTTCTCCAATCTTTTCAAAACTCTGGATTCTGATAGAGGGCCACAAGACTTTTATCTGAGTGCAAAAATGGAGAATCTAGACCATTCCAGAGCTGAGATATCGAAATTCAAAATTTCGACCCAAAAAAAAAACCACAGTGGTACCCCTTTCGTTTTTTTTTCATTTTTGGGCGAAAAATTAAGTGTCTCCAATCTTCTCAAAACTCTGGATTATGATAGAGGGCTGTGAGACTTTGACCTGAGTGCAAAAATGGAGGCTCTAGACCCTTCCAGAGCTGAGATATCGAAACTCAAAATTTCGACCCGAAAAAAAAACGACAGTGTTACCCCTTTCGGTTTTTTTTTCATTTTTGGGCGAAAAATTAAGTTTCTCCAATCTTCTGAAAACTCTGGATTCTGATAGAGGGCTGTGAGACTTTGACCTGAGTGCAAAAATGGAGGCTCTAGACCCTTCCAGAGCTGAGATATCGAAACTCAAAATTTCGACCCGAAAAAAAAACGACAGTGTTACCCCTTTTGTTTTTTTTCATTTTTGGGCGAAAAATTAAGTTTCTCCAATCTTCTCAAAACTCTGGATTATGATAGAGGGCTCTGAGACTTTGACCTGAGTGCAAAAATGGAGGCTCTAGACCCTTCCAGAGCTGAGATATCGAAACTCAAAATTTCGACCCCAAAAAAAAACGACAGTGTTACCCCTTTCGTTTTTTTTTTTTTCATTTTTGGGCGAAAAATTAAGTTTCTCCAATCTTCTGAAAACTCTGGATTCTGATAGAGGGCCACGAGACTTTGACCTGAGTGCAAAAATGGAGAATCTAGACCCTTCCAGAGCTGAGATATCGAAATTCAAAATTTCGACCCCAAAAAAAAACGACAGTGTTACCCCTTTTGTTTTTTTTTCATTTTTGGGCGAAAAATTAAGTGTCTCCAATCTTCTCAAAACTCTGGATTCTGATAGAGGGCTGTGAGACTTTGACCTGAGTGCAAAAATGGAGGCTCTAGACCCTTCCAGAGCTGAGATATCGAAACTCAAAATTTCGACCCGAAAAAAAACGACAGTGTTACCCCTTTCGTTTTTTTTCATTTTTGGGCGAAAAATTAAGTTTTTCCAATCTTCTCAAAACTCTGGATTCTGATAGAAGGCCACGACACTTTGACCTGAGTGCACAAATGGAGAATCTAGACCCTTCCAGAGCTGAGATATCGAAATTCAAAATTTCGACCCAAAAAAAAAAAACGACAGTGTTACCCCTTTCGTTTTTTTTTTCATTTTTGGGAGAAAAATTAAGTTTCTCCAATCTTCTCAAAACTCTGGATTATGATAGAGGGCTCTGAGACTTTGACCTGAGTGCAAAAATGGAGAATCTAGACCCTTCCAGAGCTGAGATATCGAAACTCAAAATTTCGACCCGAAAAAAAAAACGACAGTGTTACCCCTTTCGTATTTTTCATTTTTGGGCGAAAAATTAAGTGTCTCCAATCTTCTCAAAACTCTGGATTATGATAGAGGGCTCTGAGACTTTGACCTGAGTGCAAAAATGGAGGCTCTAGACCCTTCCAGAGCTGAGATATCGAAACTCAAAATTTCGACCCGAAAAAAAAAAACGACAGTGTTACCCCTTTTGTTTTTTTTCATTTTTGGGGCGAAAAAATAAGTTTCTCCAATCTTCTCAAAACTCTGGATTCTGATAGAGGGCCACGAGACTTTGACCTGAGTGCAAAAATGGAGAATCTAGACCCTTCCAGAGCTGAGATATCGAAACTCAAAATTTCGACCCGAAAAAAAAAACGACAGTGTTACCCCTTTCGTTTTTTTTTCATTTTTGGGCGAAAAAATAAGTTTCTCCAATCTTCTCAAAACTCTGGATTCTGATAGAGGGCCACTAGACTTTGACCTGAGTGCAAAAATGGAGAATCTAGACCCTTCCAGAGCTGAGATATCGAAATTCAAAATTTCGACCCAAAAAAAACCCCACAGTGTTACCCCTTTCGTTTTTTTTTTTCATTTTTGGGCGAAAAATTAAGTTTCTCCAATCTTCTCAAAAATCTGGATTATGATAGAGGGCTGTGAGACTTTGACCTGAGTGCAAAAATGGAGGCTCTAGACCCTTCCAGAGCTGAGATATCGAAACTCAAATTTTCGACCCAAAAAAAAAAAACGACAGTGTTACCCCTTTCGTTTTTTTTTCATTTTTGGGCGAAAAATTAAGTTTCTCCAATCTTCTCAAAACTCTGGATTATGATAGAGAACTCTGAGACTTTGACCTGAGTGCAAAAATGGATGATCTAGACCCTTCCAGAGCTGAGATATCAAACTTCAAAATTTCAACTCAAAAAAAAAAAACGACAGTGTTACCCCTTTCGTTTTTTTTTCATTTTTGGGCGAAAAATTAAGTGTCTCCAATCTTCTCTAAACTCTGGATTCTGATAGAGGGCTCTGAGACTTTGACCTGAGTGCAAAAATTGATGATCTAGACCCTTCCAGAGCTGAGATATCAAAATTCAAAATTTCGACCCGAAAAAAAAACGACAGTGTTACCCTTTTCGTTTTTTTTTCATTTTTGGGCGAAAAATTAAGTTTCTCCAATCTTCTCAAAACTCTGGATTCTGATAGAGGGCCACGAGACTTTGACCTGAGTGCAAAAATGGAGGCTCTAGACCCTTCCAGAGCTGAGATATCGAAACTAAAAATTTCGACCCGAAAAAAAAAACGACAGTGTTACCCCTTTCGTTTTTTTTTTTTTTCATTTTGTGGGCGAAAAATTAAGTTTCTCCAATCTTCTCAAAACTCTGGATTCTGATAGAGGGCTGTGAGACTTTGACCTGAGTGCAAAAATGGATGATCTAGACCCTTCCAGAGCTGAGATATCAAACTTCAAAATTTCGACCCGAAAAAAAAAAAACGACAGTGTTACCCCTTTCGTTTTTTTTTTTTCGTTTTCGGGCGAAAAATTAAGTTTCTCCAATCTTCTCAAAACTCTGGATTATGATAGAGGGCTTTGGGACTTTGACCTGAGTGCAAAAATGGAGGCTCTAGACCCTTCCAGAGCTGAGATATCGAAACTCAAAATTTCGACCAGAAAAAAAAAACGACAGTGTTACCCCTTTCGGTTTTTTTTTTCATTTTTGGGAGAAAAATTAAGTTTCTCCAATCTTCTCAAAACTCTGGATTATGATAGAGGGCTGTGAGACTTTGACCTGAGTGCAAAAATGGAGGCTCTAGACCCTTCCAGAGCTGAGATATCGAAACTCAAAATTTCGACCCGAAAAAAAAAACGACAGTGTTACCCCTTTCGTATTTTTCATTTTTGGGGCGAAAAAATAAGTTTCTCCAATCTTCTCAAAACTCTGGATTCTGATAGAGGGCCACGAGACTTTGACCTGAGTGCAAAAATGGAGAATCTAGACCCTTCCAGAGCTGAGATATCGAAACTCAAAATTTCGACCCGAGAAAAAAACGACAGTGTTACCCCTTTCGTTTTTTTTCATTTTTGGGCGAAAAATTAAGTTTCTCCAATCTTCTCAAAACTCTGGATTATGATAGAGGGCTCTGAGACTTTGACCTGAGTGCAAAAATGGATGATCTAGACCCTTCCAGAGCTAAGATATCGAAATTCAAAATTTCGACCCAAAAAAAAAACGACAGTGTTACCCCTTTCGTTTTTTTTCATTTTTGGGCGAAAAATTAAGTTTCTCCAATCTTCTCAAAACTCTGGATTATGATAGAGGGCCACAAGACTTTGACCTGAGTGCAAAAATGGAGAATCTAGACCCTTCCAGAGCTGAGATATCGAAATTCAAAATTTCGACCCAAAAAAAAAACGACAGTGGTACCCCTTTCGTTTTTTTTTCATTTTTGGGCGAAAAATTAAGTGTCTCCAATCTTCTCAAAACTCTGGATTATGATAGAGGGCTGTGAGACTTTGACCTGAGTGCAAAAATGGAGGCTCTAGACCCTTCCAGAGCTGAGATATCGAAACTCAAAATTTCGACCCGAAAAAAAAAACGACAGTGTTACCCCTTTTGTTTTTTTTCATTTTTGGGCGAAAAATTAAGTTTCTCCAATCTTCTCAAAACTCTGGATTATGATAGAGGGCTCTGAGACTTTGACCTGAGTGCAAAAATGGAGGCTCTAGACCCTTCCAGAGCTGAGATATCGAAACTCAAAATTTCGACCCGAAAAAAAAACGACAGTGTTACCCCTTTTGTTTTTTTTCATTTTTGGGCGAAAAATTAAGTTTCTCCAATCTTCTCAAAACTCTGGATTATGATAGAGGGCTCTGAGACTTTGACCTGAGTGCAAAAATGGAGGCTCTAGACCCTTCCAGAGCTGAGATATCGAAACTCAAAATTTCGACCCGAAAAAAAAAACGACAGTGTTACCCCTTTTGTTTTTTTTCATTTTTGGGTGAAAAATTAAGTTTCTCCAATCTTCTCAAAACTCTGGATTATGATAGAGGGCTCTGAGACTTTGACCTGAGTGCAAAAATGGAGGCTCTAGACCCTTCCAGAGCTGAGATATCGAAACTCAAAATTTCGACCCGAAAAAAAAAACGACAGTGTTACCCCTTTTGTTTTTTTTTTCATTTTTGGGCGAAAAATTAAGTGTCTCCAATCTTCTCAAAACTCTGGATTATGATAGAGGGCTCTGAGACTTTGACCTGAGTGCAAAAATGGAGGCTCTAGACCCTTCCAGAGCTGAGATATCGAAACTCAAAATTTCGACCCGAAAAAAAAACGACAGTGTTACCCCTTTTGTTTTTTTTCATTTTTGGGCGAAAAATTAAGTTTCTCCAATCTTCTCAAAACTCTGGATTATGATAGAGGGCTCTGAGACTTTGACCTGAGTGCAAAAATGGAGGCTCTAGACCCTTCCAGAGCTGAGATATCGAAACTCAAAATTTCGACCCGAAAAAAAAACGACAGTGTTACCCCTTTTGTTTTTTTTCATTTTTGGGCGAAAAATTAAGTTTCTCCAATCTTCTCAAAACTCTGGATTATGATAGAGGGCTCTGAGACTTTGACCTGAGTGCAAAAATGGAGGCTCTAGACCCTTCCAGAGCTGAGATATCGAAACTCAAAATTTCGACCCGAAAAAAAAAACGACAGTGTTACCCCTTTTGTTTTTTTTCATTTTTGGGCGAAAAATTAAGTTTCTCCAATCTTCTCAAAACTCTGGATTATGATAGAGGGCTCTGAGACTTTGACCTGAGTGCAAAAATGGAGGCTCTAGACCCTTCCAGAGCTGAGATATCGAAACTCAAAATTTCGACCCGAAAAAAAAACGACAGTGTTACCCCTTTCGGTTTTTTTTTCATTTTTGGGCGAAAAATTAAGTTTCTCCAATCTTCTGAAAACTCTGGATTCTGATAGAGGGCCACGAGACTTTGACCTGAGTGCAAAAATGGAGAATCTAGACCCTTCCAGAGCTGAGATATCGAAATTCAAAATTTCGACCCCAAAAAAAAACGACAGTGTTACCCCTTTTGTTTTTTTTTCATTTTTGGGCGAAAAATTAAGTGTCTCCAATCTTCTCAAAACTCTGGATTATGATAGGGGGCTCTGAGACTTTGACCTGAGTGCAAAAATGGAGGCTCTAGACCCTTCCAGAGCTGAGATATCGAAACTCAAAATTTCGACCCGAAAAAAAAACGACAGTGTTACCCCTTTCGTTTTTTTTTCATTTTTGGGTGAACAATTAAGTTTCTCCAATCTTCTCAAAACTCTGGATTATGATAGAGGGCTCTGAGACTTTGACCTGAGTGCAAAATTGGATGATCTAGACCCTTCCTGAGCTGAGATATCGAAACTCAAAATTTCGACCCCAAAAAAAAAACGACAGTGGTACCCCTTTCGTTTTTTTTCATTTTTGGGCGAAAAAATAAGTTTCTCCAATCTTCTCAAAACTCTGGATTCTGATAGAGGGCTGTGAGACTTTGACCTGAGTGCAAAAATGGAGGCTCTAGACCCTTCCAGAGCTGAGATATCGAAACTCAAAATTTCGACCCGAAAAAAAAAACGACAGTGTTACCCCTTTCGTTTTTTTTCATTTTTGGGCGAAAAATTAAGTTTCTCCAATCTTCTCAAAACTCTGGATTCTGATAGAAGGCCACGACACTTTGACCTGAGTGCAAAAATGGAGAATCTAGACCCTTCCAGAGCTGAGATATCGAAATTCAAAATTTCGACCCAAAAAAAAAAACGACAGTGTTACCCCTTTCGGTTTTTTTTTTTATTTTTGGGAGAAAAATTAAGTTTCTCCAATCTTCTCAAAACTCTGGATTATGATAGAGGGCTGTGAGACTTTGACCTGAGTGCAAAATTGGAGGCTCTAGACCCTTCCAGAGCTGAGATATCGAAACTCAAAATTTCGACCCGAAAAAAAAAACGACAGTGTTACCCCTTTCGTATTTTTCATTTTTGGGGCGAAAAAATAAGTTTCTCCAATCTTCTCAAAACTCTGGATTCTGATAGAGGGCCACGAGACTTTGACCTGAGTGCAAAAATGGAGAATCTAGACCCTTCCAGAGCTGAGATATCGAAATTCAAAATTTCGACCCCAAAAAAAAACGACAGTGTTACCCCTTTTGTTTTTTTTTCATTTTTGGGCGAAAAATTAAGTGTCTCCAATCTTCTCAAAACTCTGGATTATGATAGAGGGCTCTGAGACTTTGACCTGAGTGCAAAAATGGAGGCTCTAGACCCTTCCAGAGCTGAGATATCGAAACTCAAAATTTCGACCCGAAAAAAAAACGACAGTGTTACCCCTTTCGTTTTTTTTTCATTTTTGGGTGAACAATTAAGTTTCTCCAATCTTCTCAAAACTCTGGATTATGATAGAGGGCTCTGAGACTTTGACCTGAGTGCAAAATTGGATGATCTAGACCCTTCCTGAGCTGAGATATCGAAACTCAAAATTTCGACCCAAAAAAAAAACGACAGTGGTACCCCTTTCGTTTTTTTTCATTTTTGGGCGAAAAAATAAGTTTCTCCAATCTTCTCAAAACTCTGGATTCTGATAGAGGGCTGTGAGACTTTGACCTGAGTGCAAAAATGGAGGCTCTAGACCCTTCCAGAGCTGAGATATCGAAACTCAAAATTTCGACCCGAAAAAAAAAACGACAGTGTTACCCCTTTCGTTTTTTTTCATTTTTGGGCGAAAAATTAAGTTTCTCCAATCTTCTCAAAACTCTGGATTCTGATAGAAGGCCACGACACTTTGACCTGAGTGCAAAAATGGAGAATCTAGACCCTTCCAGAGCTGAGATATCGAAATTCAAAATTTCGACCCAAAAAAAAAAACGACAGTGTTACCCCTTTCGGTTTTTTTTTCATTTTTGGGAGAAAAATTAAGTTTCTCCAATCTTCTCAAAACTCTGGATTATGATAGAGGGCTGTGAGACTTTGACCTGAGTGCAAAAATGGAGGCTCTAGACCCTTCCAGAGCTGAGATATCGAAACTCAAAATTTCGACCCGAAAAAAAAAACGACAGTGTTACCCCTTTCGTATTTTTCATTTTTGGGGCGAAAAAATAAGTTTCTCCAATCTTCTCAAAACTCTGGATTCTGATAGAGGGCCACGAGACTTTGACCTGAGTGCAAAAATGGAGAATCTAGACCCTTCCAGAGCTGAGATATCGAAACTCAAAATTTCGACCCGAGAAAAAAACGACAGTGTTACCCCTTTCGTTTTTTTTCATTTTTGGGCGAAAAATTAAGTTTCTCCAATCTTCTCAAAACTCTGGATTATGATAGAGGGCTCTGAGACTTTGACCTGAGTGCAAAAATGGATGATCTAGACCCTTCCAGAGCTAAGATATCGAAATTCAAAATTTCGACCCAAAAAAAAAACGACAGTGTTACCCCTTTCGTTTTTTTTCATTTTTGGGCGAAAAATTAAGTTTCTCCAATCTTCTCAAAACTCTGGATTATGATAGAGGGCTCTGAGACTTTGACCTGAGTGCAAAATTGGATGATCTAGACCCTTCCTGAGCTGAGATATCGAAACTCAAAATTTCGACCCAAAAAAAAAACGACAGTGGTACCCCTTTCGTTTTTTTTCATTTTTGGGCGAAAAAATAAGTTTCTCCAATCTTCTCAAAACTCTGGATTCTGATAGAGGGCTGTGAGACTTTGACCTGAGTGCAAAAATGGAGGCTCTAGACCCTTCCAGAGCTGAGATATCGAAACTCAAAATTTCGACCCGAAAAAAAAAACGACAGTGTTACCCCTTTCGTTTTTTTTCATTTTTGGGCGAAAAATTAAGTTTCTCCAATCTTCTCAAAACTCTGGATTCTGATAGAAGGCCACGACACTTTGACCTGAGTGCAAAAATGGAGAATCTAGACCCTTCCAGAGCTGAGATATCGAAATTCAAAATTTCGACCCAAAAAAAAAAACGACAGTGTTACCCCTTTCGGTTTTTTTTTCATTTTTGGGAGAAAAATTAAGTTTCTCCAATCTTCTCAAAACTCTGGATTATGATAGAGGGCTGTGAGACTTTGACCTGAGTGCAAAAATGGAGGCTCTAGACCCTTCCAGAGCTGAGATATCGAAACTCAAAATTTCGACCCGAAAAAAAAAACGACAGTGTTACCCCTTTCGTATTTTTCATTTTTGGGGCGAAAAAATAAGTTTCTCCAATCTTCTCAAAACTCTGGATTCTGATAGAGGGCCACGAGACTTTGACCTGAGTGCAAAAATGGAGAATCTAGACCCTTCCAGAGCTGAGATATCGAAACTCAAAATTTCGACCCGAGAAAAAAACGACAGTGTTACCCCTTTCGTTTTTTTTCATTTTTGGGCGAAAAATTAAGTTTCTCCAATCTTCTCAAAACTCTGGATTATGATAGAGGGCTCTGAGACTTTGACCTGAGTGCAAAAATGGATGATCTAGACCCTTCCAGAGCTAAGATATCGAAATTCAAAATTTCGACCCAAAAAAAAAAACGACAGTGTTACCCCTTTCGTTTTTTTTCATTTTTGGGCGAAAAATTAAGTTTCTCCAATCTTCTCAAAACTCTGGATTATGATAGAGGGCCACAAGACTTTGACCTGAGTGCAAAAATGGAGAATCTAGACCCTTCCAGAGCTGAGATATCGAAATTCAAAATTTCGACCCAAAAAAAAAACGACAGTGGTACCCCTTTCGTTTTTTTTTCATTTTTGGGCGAAAAATTAAGTGTCTCCAATCTTCTCAAAACTCTGGATTATGATAGAGGGCTGTGAGACTTTGACCTGAGTGCAAAAATGGAGGCTCTAGACCCTTCCAGAGCTGAGATATCGAAACTCAAAATTTCGACCCGAAAAAAAAAACGACAGTGTTACCCCTTTTGTTTTTTTTCATTTTTGGGCGAAAAATTAAGTTTCTCCAATCTTCTCAAAACTCTGGATTATGATAGAGGGCTCTGAGACTTTGACCTGAGTGCAAAAATGGAGGCTCTAGACCCTTCCAGAGCTGAGATATCGAAACTCAAAATTTCGACCCGAAAAAAAAACGACAGTGTTACCCCTTTTGTTTTTTTTCATTTTTGGGCGAAAAATTAAGTGTCTCCAATCTTCTCAAAACTCTGGATTATGATAGAGGGCTCTGAGACTTTGACCTGAGTGCAAAAATGGAGGCTCTAGACCCTTCCAGAGCTGAGATATCGAAACTCAAAATTTCGACCCGAAAAAAAAAACGACAGTGTTACCCCTTTTGTTTTTTTTCATTTTTGGGCGAAAAATTAAGTTTCTCCAATCTTCTCAAAACTCTGGATTATGATAGAGGGCTCTGAGACTTTGACCTGAGTGCAAAAATGGAGGCTCTAGACCCTTCCAGAGCTGAGATATCGAAACTCAAAATTTCGACCCGAAAAAAAAACGACAGTGTTACCCCTTTCGGTTTTTTATTCATTTTTGGGCGAAAAATTAAGTTTCTCCAATCTTCTGAAAACTCTGGATTATGATAGAGGGCTCTGAGACTTTGACCTGAGTGCAAAAATGGAGGCTCTAGACCCTTCCAGAGCTGAGATATCGAAAACTCAAAATTTCGACCCGAAAAAAAAAACGACAGTGTTACCCCTTTTGTTTTTTTTTCATTTTTGGGTGAAAAATTAATTTTCTCCAATCTTTTCAAAACTCTGGATTCTGATAGAGGGCCACAAGACTTTTATCTGAGTGCAAAAATGGAGAATCTAGACCATTCCAGAGCTGAGATATCGAAATTCAAAATTTCGACCCAAAAAAAAAACCACAGTGGTACCCCTTTCGTTTTTTTTTCATTTTTGGGCGAAAAATTAAGTGTCTCCAATCTTCTCAAAACTCTGGATTATGATAGAGGGCTGTGAGACTTTGACCTGAGTGCAAAAATGGAGGCTCTAGACCCTTCCAGAGCTGAGATATCGAAACTCAAAATTTCGACCCGAAAAAAAAACGACAGTGTTACCCCTTTCGTTTTTTTTTTTCATTTTTGGGCGAAAAATTAAGTTTCTCCAATCTTCTCAAAACTCTGGATTATGATAGAGGGCTCTGAGACTTTGACCTGAGTGCAAAAATGGAGGCTCTAGACCCTTCCAGAGCTGAGATATCGAAACTCAAAATTTCGACCCCAAAAAAAAACGACAGTGTTACCCCTTTTGTTTTTTTTTCATTTTTGGGCGAAAAATTAAGTGTCTCCAATCTTCTCAAAACTCTGGATTCTGATAGAGGGCTGTGAGACTTTGACCTGAGTGCAAAAATGGAGGCTCTAGACCCTTCCAGAGCTGAGATATCGAAACTCAAAATTTCGACCCGAAAAAAAACGACAGTGTTACCCCTTTCGTTTTTTTTCATTTTTGGGCGAAAAATTAAGTTTTTCCAATCTTCTCAAAACTCTGGATTCTGATAGAAGGCCACGACACTTTGACCTGAGTGCACAAATGGAGAATCTAGACCCTTCCAGAGCTGAGATATCGAAATTCAAAATTTCGACCCAAAAAAAAAAACGACAGTGTTACCCCTTTCGTTTTTTTTTTCATTTTTGGGAGAAAAATTAAGTTTCTCCAATCTTCTCAAAACTCTGGATTATGATAGAGGGCTCTGAGACTTTGACCTGAGTGCAAAAATGGAGAATCTAGACCCTTCCAGAGCTGAGATATCGAAACTCAAAATTTCGACCCGAAAAAAAAAACGACAGTGTTACCCCTTTCGTATTTTTCATTTTTGGGCGAAAAATTAAGTGTCTCCAATCTTCTCAAAACTCTGGATTATGATAGAGGGCTCTGAGACTTTGACCTGAGTGCAAAAATGGAGGCTCTAGACCCTTCCAGAGCTGAGATATCGAAACTCAAAATTTCGACCCGAAAAAAAAACGACAGTGTTACCCCTTTCGTTTTTTTTCATTTTTGGGCGAAAAAATAAGTTTCTCCAATCTTCTCAAAACTCTGGATTCTGATAGAGGGCCACGAGACTTTGACCTGAGTGCAAAAATGGAGAATCTAGACCCTTCCAGAGCTGAGATATCAGAATTCAAAATTTCGACCCCAAAAAAAAACGACAGTGGTACCCCTTTCGTTTTTTTTCATTTTTGGGCGAAAAATTAAGTGTCTCCAATCTTCTCAAAACTCTGGATTATGATAGAGGGCTCTGAGACTTTGACCTGAGTGCAAAAATGGAGGCTCTAGACCCTTCCAGAGCTGAGATATCGAAACTCAAAATTTCGACCCGAAAAAAAAAACGACAGTGTTACCCCTTTTGTTTTTTTTCATTTTTGGGGCGAAAAAATAAGTTTCTCCAATCTTCTCAAAACTCTGGATTCTGATAGAGGGCCACGAGACTTTGACCTGAGTGCAAAAATGGAGAATCTAGACCCTTCCAGAGCTGAGATATCGAAACTCAAAATTTCGACCCGAAAAAAAAACGACAGTGTTACCCCTTTCGTTTTTTTTCATTTTTGGGCGAAAAATTAAGTGTCTCCGATCTTCTCAAAACTCTGGATTATGATAGAGGGCTCTGAGACTTTGACCTGAGTGCAAAAATGGAGGCTCTAGACCCTTCCAGAGCTGAGATATCGAAACTCAAAATTTCGACCCGAAAAAAAAAAACGACAGTGTTACCCCTTTTGTTTTTTTTCATTTTTGGGGCGAAAAAATAAGTTTCTCCAATCTTCTCAAAACTCTGGATTCTGATAGAGGGCCACGAGACTTTGACCTGAGTGCAAAAATGGAGAATCTAGACCCTTCCAGAGCTGAGATATCGAAACTCAAAATTTCGACCCGAAAAAAAAAACGACAGTGTTACCCCTTTCGTTTTTTTTTCATTTTTGGGCGAAAAAATAAGTTTCTCCAATCTTCTCAAAACTCTGGATTCTGATAGAGGGCCACTAGACTTTGACCTGAGTGCAAAAATGGAGAATCTAGACCCTTCCAGAGCTGAGATATCGAAATTCAAAATTTCGACCCAAAAAAAACCCCACAGTGTTACCCCTTTCGTTTTTTTTTTTCATTTTTGGGCGAAAAATTAAGTTTCTCCAATCTTCTCAAAAATCTGGATTATGATAGAGGGCTGTGAGACTTTGACCTGAGTGCAAAAATGGAGGCTCTAGACCCTTCCAGAGCTGAGATATCGAAACTCAAATTTTCGACCCAAAAAAAAAAAAACGACAGTGTTACCCCTTTCGTTTTTTTTTCATTTTTGGGCGAAAAATTAAGTTTCTCCAATCTTCTCAAAACTCTGGATTATGATAGAGAACTCTGAGACTTTGACCTGAGTGCAAAAATGGATGATCTAGACCCTTCCAGAGCTGAGATATCAAACTTCAAAATTTCAACTCAAAAAAAAAAAACGACAGTGTTACCCCTTTCGTTTTTTTTTCATTTTTGGGCGAAAAATTAAGTGTCTCCAATCTTCTCTAAACTCTGGATTCTGATAGAGGGCTCTGAGACTTTGACCTGAGTGCAAAAATTGATGATCTAGACCCTTCCAGAGCTGAGATATCAAAATTCAAAATTTCGACCCGAAAAAAAAACGACAGTGTTACCCTTTTCGTTTTTTTTTCATTTTTGGGCGAAAAATTAAGTTTCTCCAATCTTCTCAAAACTCTGGATTCTGATAGAGGGCCACGAGACTTTGACCTGAGTGCAAAAATGGAGGCTCTAGACCCTTCCAGAGCTGAGATATCGAAACTAAAAATTTCGACCCGAAAAAAAAAACGACAGTGTTACCCCTTTCGTTTTTTTTTTTTTTTCATTTTGTGGGCGAAAAATTAAGTTTCTCCAATCTTCTCAAAACTCTGGATTCTGATAGAGGGCTGTGAGACTTTGACCTGAGTGCAAAAATGGATGATCTAGACCCTTCCAGAGCTGAGATATCAAACTTCAAAATTTCGACCCGAAAAAAAAAAAACGACAGTGTTACCCCTTTCGTTTTTTTTTTTTCGTTTTCGGGCGAAAAATTAAGTTTCTCCAATCTTCTCAAAACTCTGGATTATGATAGAGGGCTTTGGGACTTTGACCTGAGTGCAAAAATGGAGGCTCTAGACCCTTCCAGAGCTGAGATATCGAAACTCAAAATTTCGACCAGAAAAAAAAAACGACAGTGTTACCCCTTTCGGTTTTTTTTTCATTTTTGGGAGAAAAATTAAGTTTCTCCAATCTTCTCAAAACTCTGGATTATGATAGAGGGCTGTGAGACTTTGACCTGAGTGCAAAAATGGAGGCTCTAGACCCTTCCAGAGCTGAGATATCGAAACTCAAAATTTCGACCCGAAAAAAAAAACGACAGTGTTACCCCTTTCGTATTTTTCATTTTTGGGGCGAAAAAATAAGTTTCTCCAATCTTCTCAAAACTCTGGATTCTGATAGAGGGCCACGAGACTTTGACCTGAGTGCAAAAATGGAGAATCTAGACCCTTCCAGAGCTGAGATATCGAAACTCAAAATTTCGACCCGAGAAAAAAACGACAGTGTTACCCCTTTCGTTTTTTTTCATTTTTGGGCGAAAAATTAAGTTTCTCCAATCTTCTCAAAACTCTGGATTATGATAGAGGGCTCTGAGACTTTGACCTGAGTGCAAAAATGGATGATCTAGACCCTTCCAGAGCTAAGATATCGAAATTCAAAATTTCGACCCAAAAAAAAAACGACAGTGTTACCCCTTTCGTTTTTTTTCATTTTTGGGCGAAAAATTAAGTTTCTCCAATCTTCTCAAAACTCTGGATTATGATAGAGGGCCACAAGACTTTGACCTGAGTGCAAAAATGGAGAATCTAGACCCTTCCAGAGCTGAGATATCGAAATTCAAAATTTCGACCCAAAAAAAAAACGACAGTGGTACCCCTTTCGTTTTTTTTTCATTTTTGGGCGAAAAATTAAGTGTCTCCAATCTTCTCAAAACTCTGGATTATGATAGAGGGCTGTGAGACTTTGACCTGAGTGCAAAAATGGAGGCTCTAGACCCTTCCAGAGCTGAGATATCGAAACTCAAAATTTCGACCCGAAAAAAAAAAACGACAGTGTTACCCCTTTTGTTTTTTTTCATTTTTGGGCGAAAAATTAAGTTTCTCCAATCTTCTCAAAACTCTGGATTATGATAGAGGGCTCTGAGACTTTGACCTGAGTGCAAAAATGGAGGCTCTAGACCCTTCCAGAGCTGAGATATCGAAACTCAAAATTTCGACCCGAAAAAAAAACGACAGTGTTACCCCTTTTGTTTTTTTTCATTTTTGGGCGAAAAATTAAGTTTCTCCAATCTTCTCAAAACTCTGGATTATGATAGAGGGCTCTGAGACTTTGACCTGAGTGCAAAAATGGAGGCTCTAGACCCTTCCAGAGCTGAGATATCGAAACTCAAAATTTCGACCCGAAAAAAAAAACGACAGTGTTACCCCTTTTGTTTTTTTTCATTTTTGGGCGAAAAATTAAGTTTCTCCAATCTTCTCAAAACTCTGGATTATGATAGAGGGCTCTGAGACTTTGACCTGAGTGCAAAAATGGAGGCTCTAGACCCTTCCAGAGCTGAGATATCGAAACTCAAAATTTCGACCCGAAAAAAAAACGACAGTGTTACCCCTTTCGGTTTTTTATTCATTTTTGGGCGAAAAATTAAGTTTCTCCAATCTTCTGAAAACTCTGGATTATGATAGAGGGCTCTGAGACTTTGACCTGAGTGCAAAAATGGAGGCTCTAGACCCTTCCAGAGCTGAGATATCGAAAACTCAAAATTTCGACCCGAAAAAAAAAAACGACAGTGTTACCCCTTTTGTTTTTTTTTCATTTTTGGGTGAAAAATTAATTTTCTCCAATCTTTTCAAAACTCTGGATTCTGATAGAGGGCCACAAGACATTTATCTGAGTGCAAAAATGGAGAATCTAGACCATTGGAGAGCTGAGATATCGAAATTCAAAATTTCGACCCAAAAAAAAAACCACAGTGGTACCCCTTTCGTTTTTTTTTCATTTTTGGGCGAAAAATTAAGTGTCTCCAATCTTCTCAAAACTCTGGATTATGATAGAGGGCTGTGAGACTTTGACCTGAGTGCAAAAATGGAGGCTCTAGACCCTTCCAGAGCTGAGATATCGAAACTCAAAATTTCGACCCGAAAAAAAAACGACAGTGTTACCCCTTTCGGTTTTTTTTTTCATTTTTGGGCGAAAAATTAAGTTTCTCCAATCTTCTCAAAACTCTGGATTATGATAGAGGGCTCTGAGACTTTGACCTGAGTGCAAAAATGGAGGCTCTAGACCCTTCCAGAGCTGAGATATCGAAACTCAAAATTTCGACCCGAAAAAAAAACGACAGTGTTACCCCTTTTGTTTTTTTTCATTTTTGGGCGAAAAATTAAGTTTCTCCAATCTTCTCAAAACTCTGGATTATGATAGAGGGCTCTGAGACTTTGACCTGAGTGCAAAAATGGAGGCTCTAGACCCTTCCAGAGCTGAGATATCGAAACTCAAAATTTCGACCCGAAAAAAAACCGACAGTGTTACCCCTTTCGTTTTTTTTCATTTTTGGGCGAAAAAAATAAGTTTCTCCAATCTTCTCAAAACTCTGGATTCTGATAGAGGGCCACGAGACTTCGACCTGAGTGCAAAAATGGAGAATCTAGACCCTTCCAGAGCTGAGATGTCGAAATTCAAAATTTCGACCCCAAAAAAAAAACGACAGTGGTACCCCTTTCGTTTTTTTTCATTTTTGGGCGAAAAATTAAGTGTCTCCAATCTTCTCAAAACTCTGGATTATGATAGAGGGCTCTGAGACTTTGACCTGAGTGCAAAAATGGAGGCTCTAGACCCTTCCAGAGCTGAGATATCGAAACTCAAAATTTCGACCCGAAAAAAAAAACGACAGTGTTACCCCTTTTGTTTTTTTTCATTTTTGGGGCGAAAAAATAAGTTTCTCCAATCTTCTCAAAACTCTGGATTCTGATAGAGGGCCACGAGACTTTGACCTGAGTGCAAAATGGAGAATCTAGACCCTTCCAGAGCTGAGATATCGAAACTCAAAATTTCGACCCGAAAAAAAAAACGACAGTGTTACCCCTTTCGTTTTTTTTCATTTTTGGGCGAAAAATTAAGTGTCTCCAATCTTCTCAAAACTATGGATTATGATAGAGGGCTCTGAGACTTTGACCTGAGTGCAAAAATGGAGGCTCTAGACCCTTCCAGAGCTGAGATATCGAAACTCAAAATTTCGACCCGAAAAAAAAAACGACAGTGTTACCCCTTTTGTTTTTTTTTCATTTTTGGGGCGAAAAAATACGTTTCTCCAATCTTCTCAAAACTCTGGATTCTGATAGAGGGCCACGAGACTTTGACCTGAGTGCAAAAATTGAGAATCTAGACCCTTCCAGAGCTGAGATACCGAAACTCAAAATTTCGACCCGAAAAAAAAACGACAGTGTTACCCCTTTCGTTTTTTTTTCATTTTTGGGCGAAAAAATAAGTTTCTCCAATCTTCTCAAAACTCTGGATTCTGATAGAGGGCCACTAGACTTTGACCTGAGTGCAAAAATGGAGAATCTAGACCCTTCCAGAGCTGAGATATCGAAATTCTAAATTTCGACCCAAAAAAAACCCCCACAGTGTTACCCCTTTCGTTTTTTTTTTTTCATTTTTGGGCGAAAAATTAAGTTTCTCCAATCTTCTCAAAACTCTGGATTATGATAGAGGGCTCTGAGACTTTGACCTGAGTGCAAAAATGGAGGCTCTAGACCCTTCCAGAGCTGAGATATCGAAACTCAAAATTTCGACCCGAAAAAAAAAACGACAGTGTTACCCCTTTTGTTTTTTTTCATTTTTGGGCGAAAAATTAAGTTTCTCCAATCTTCTCAAAACTCTGGATTATGATAGAGGGCTCTGAGACTTTGACCTGAGTGCAAAAATGGAGGCTCTAGACCCTTCCAGAGCTGAGATATCGAAACTCAAAATTTCGACCCGAAAAAAAAACGACAGTGTTACCCCTTTCGGTTTTTTTTTCATTTTTGGGCGAAAAATTAAGTTTCTCCAATCTTCTGAAAACTCTGGATTCTGATAGAGGGCTGTGAGACTTTGACCTGAGTGCAAAAATGGAGGCTCTAGACCCTTCCAGAGCTGAGATATCGAAACTCAAAATTTCGACCCGAAAAAAAAACGACAGTGTTACCCCTTTTGTTTTTTTTCATTTTTGGGCGAAAAATTAAGTTTCTCCAATCTTCTCAAAACTCTGGATTATGATAGAGGGCTCTGAGACTTTGACCTGAGTGCAAAAATGGAGGCTCTAGACCCTTCCAGAGCTGAGATATCGAAACTCAAAATTTCGACCCCAAAAAAAAACGACAGTGTTACCCCTTTCGTTTTTTTTTTTTCATTTTTGGGCGAAAAATTAAGTTTCTCCAATCTTCTGAAAACTCTGGATTCTGATAGAGGGCCACGAGACTTTGACCTGAGTGCAAAAATGGAGAATCTAGACCCTTCCAGAGCTGAGATATCGAAATTCAAAATTTCGACGCCAAAAAAAAACGACAGTGTTACCCCTTTTGTTTTTTTTTCATTTTTGGGCGAAAAATTAAGTGTCTCCAATCTTCTCAAAACTCTGGATTCTGATAGAGGGCTGTGAGACTTTGACCTGAGTGCAAAAATGGAGGCTCTAGACCCTTCCAGAGCTGAGATATCGAAACTCAAAATTTCGACCCGAAAAAAAACGACAGTGTTACCCCTTTCGTTTTTTTTCATTTTTGGGCGAAAAATTAAGTTTTTCCAATCTTCTCAAAACTCTGGATTCTGATAGAAGGCCACGACACTTTGACCTGAGTGCACAAATGGAGAATCTAGACCCTTCCAGAGCTGAGATATCGAAATTCAAAATTTCGACCCAAAAAAAAAAAACGACAGTGTTACCCCTTTCGTTTTTTTTTTCATTTTTGGGAGAAAAATTAAGTTTCTCCAATCTTCTCAAAACTCTGGATTATGATAGAGGGCTCTGAGACTTTGACCTGAGTGCAAAAATGGAGAATCTAGACCCTTCCAGAGCTGAGATATCGAAACTCAAAATTTCGACCCGAAAAAAAAAACGACAGTGTTACCCCTTTCGTATTTTTCATTTTTGGGCGAAAAATTAAGTGTCTCCAATCTTCTCAAAACTCTGGATTATGATAGAGGGCTCTGAGACTTTGACCTGAGTGCAAAAATGGAGGCTCTAGACCCTTCCAGAGCTGAGATATCGAAACTCAAAATTTCGACCCGAAAAAAAAACGACAGTGTTACCCCTTTAGTTTTTTTTTCATTTTTGGGCGAAAAAATAAGTTTCTCCAATCTTCTCAAAACTCTGGATTCTGATAGAGGGCCACGAGACTTTGACCTGAGTGCAAAAATGGAGAATCTAGACCCTTCCAGAGCTGAGATATCAGAATTCAAAATTTCGACCCCAAAAAAAAACGACAGTGGTACCCCTTTCGTTTTTTTTCATTTTTGGGCGAAAAATTAAGTGTCTCCAATCTTCTCAAAACTCTGGATTATGATAGAGGGCTCTGAGACTTTGACCTGAGTGCAAAAATGGAGGCTCTAGACCCTTCCAGAGCTGAGATATCGAAACTCAAAATTTCGACCCGAAAAAAAAAACGACAGTGTTACCCCTTTTGTTTTTTTTCATTTTTGGGGCGAAAAAATAAGTTTCTCCAATCTTCTCAAAACTCTGGATTCTGATAGAGGGCCACGAGACTTTGACCTGAGTGCAAAAATGGAGAATCTAGACCCTTCCAGAGCTGAGATATCGAAACTCAAAATTTCGACCCGAAAAAAAAACGACAGTGTTACCCCTTTCGTTTTTTTTCATTTTTGGGCGAAAAATTAAGTGTCTCCGATCTTCTCAAAACTCTGGATTATGATAGAGGGCTCTGAGACTTTGACCTGAGTGCAAAAATGGAGGCTCTAGACCCTTCCAGAGCTGAGATATCGAAACTCAAAATTTCGACCCGAAAAAAAAAACGACAGTGTTACCCCTTTTGTTTTTTTTCATTTTTGGGGCGAAAAAATAAGTTTCTCCAATCTTCTCAAAACTCTGGATTCTGATAGAGGGCCACGAGACTTTGACCTGAGTGCAAAAATGGAGAATCTAGACCCTTCCAGAGCTGAGATATCGAAACTCAAAATTTCGACCCGAAAAAAAAAACGACAGTGTTACCCCTTTCGTTTTTTTTTCATTTTTGGGCGAAAAAATAAGTTTCTCCAATCTTCTCAAAACTCTGGATTCTGATAGAGGGCCACTAGACTTTGACCTGAGTGCAAAAATGGAGAATCTAGACCCTTCCAGAGCTGAGATATCGAAATTCAAAATTTCGACCCAAAAAAAACCCCACAGTGTTACCCCTTTCGTTTTTTTTTTTCATTTTTGGGCGAAAAATTAAGTTTCTCCAATCTTCTCAAAAATCTGGATTATGATAGAGGGCTGTGAGACTTTGACCTGAGTGCAAAAATGGAGGCTCTAGACCCTTCCAGAGCTGAGATATCGAAACTCAAATTTTCGACCCAAAAAAAAAAAACGACAGTGTTACCCCTTTCGTTTTTTTTTCATTTTTGGGCGAAAAATTAAGTTTCTCCAATCTTCTCAAAACTCTGGATTATGATAGAGAACTCTGAGACTTTGACCTGAGTGCAAAAATGGATGATCTAGACCCTTCCAGAGCTGAGATATCAAACTTCAAAATTTCAACTCAAAAAAAAAAAACGACAGTGTTACCCCTTTCGTTTTTTTTTCATTTTTGGGCGAAAAATTAAGTGTCTCCAATCTTCTCTAAACTCTGGATTCTGATAGAGGGCTCTGAGACTTTGACCTGAGTGCAAAAATTGATGATCTAGACCCTTCCAGAGCTGAGATATCAAAATTCAAAATTTCGACCCGAAAAAAAAACGACAGTGTTACCCTTTTCGTTTTTTTTTCATTTTTGGGCGAAAAATTAAGTTTCTCCAATCTTCTCAAAACTCTGGATTCTGATAGAGGGCCACGAGACTTTGACCTGAGTGCAAAAATGGAGGCTCTAGACCCTTCCAGAGCTGAGATATCGAAACTAAAAATTTCGACCCGAAAAAAAAAACGACAGTGTTACCCCTTTCGTTTTTTTTTTTTTTTCATTTTGTGGGCGAAAAATTAAGTTTCTCCAATCTTCTCAAAACTCTGGATTCTGATAGAGGGCTGTGAGACTTTGACCTGAGTGCAAAAATGGATGATCTAGACCCTTCCAGAGCTGAGATATCAAACTTCAAAATTTCGACCCGAAAAAAAAAAAACGACAGTGTTACCCCTTTCGTTTTTTTTTTTTCGTTTTCGGGCGAAAAATTAAGTTTCTCCAATCTTCTCAAAACTCTGGATTATGATAGAGGGCTTTGGGACTTTGACCTGAGTGCAAAAATGGAGGCTCTAGACCCTTCCAGAGCTGAGATATCGAAACTCAAAATTTCGACCAGAAAAAAAAAACGACAGTGTTACCCCTTTCGGTTTTTTTTTCATTTTTGGGAGAAAAATTAAGTTTCTCCAATCTTCTCAAAACTCTGGATTATGATAGAGGGCTGTGAGACTTTGACCTGAGTGCAAAAATGGAGGCTCTAGACCCTTCCAGAGCTGAGATATCGAAACTCAAAATTTCGACCCGAAAAAAAAAACGACAGTGTTACCCCTTTCGTATTTTTCATTTTTGGGGCGAAAAAATAAGTTTCTCCAATCTTCTCAAAACTCTGGATTCTGATAGAGGGCCACGAGACTTTGACCTGAGTGCAAAAATGGAGAATCTAGACCCTTCCAGAGCTGAGATATCGAAACTCAAAATTTCGACCCGAGAAAAAAACGACAGTGTTACCCCTTTCGTTTTTTTTCATTTTTGGGCGAAAAATTAAGTTTCTCCAATCTTCTCAAAACTCTGGATTATGATAGAGGGCTCTGAGACTTTGACCTGAGTGCAAAAATGGATGATCTAGACCCTTCCAGAGCTAAGATATCGAAATTCAAAATTTCGACCCAAAAAAAAAACGACAGTGTTACCCCTTTCGTTTTTTTTCATTTTTGGGCGAAAAATTAAGTTTCTCCAATCTTCTCAAAACTCTGGATTATGATAGAGGGCCACAAGACTTTGACCTGAGTGCAAAAATGGAGAATCTAGACCCTTCCAGAGCTGAGATATCGAAATTCAAAATTTCGACCCAAAAAAAAAACGACAGTGGTACCCCTTTCGTTTTTTTTTCATTTTTGGGCGAAAAATTAAGTGTCTCCAATCTTCTCAAAACTCTGGATTATGATAGAGGGCTGTGAGACTTTGACCTGAGTGCAAAAATGGAGGCTCTAGACCCTTCCAGAGCTGAGATATCGAAACTCAAAATTTCGACCCGAAAAAAAAAAACGACAGTGTTACCCCTTTTGTTTTTTTTCATTTTTGGGCGAAAAATTAAGTTTCTCCAATCTTCTCAAAACTCTGGATTATGATAGAGGGCTCTGAGACTTTGACCTGAGTGCAAAAATGGAGGCTCTAGACCCTTCCAGAGCTGAGATATCGAAACTCAAAATTTCGACCCGAAAAAAAAACGACAGTGTTACCCCTTTTGTTTTTTTTCATTTTTGGGCGAAAAATTAAGTTTCTCCAATCTTCTCAAAACTCTGGATTATGATAGAGGGCTCTGAGACTTTGACCTGAGTGCAAAAATGGAGGCTCTAGACCCTTCCAGAGCTGAGATATCGAAACTCAAAATTTCGACCCGAAAAAAAAAACGACAGTGTTACCCCTTTTGTTTTTTTTCATTTTTGGGCGAAAAATTAAGTTTCTCCAATCTTCTCAAAACTCTGGATTATGATAGAGGGCTCTGAGACTTTGACCTGAGTGCAAAAATGGAGGCTCTAGACCCTTCCAGAGCTGAGATATCGAAACTCAAAATTTCGACCCGAAAAAAAAACGACAGTGTTACCCCTTTCGGTTTTTTATTCATTTTTGGGCGAAAAATTAAGTTTCTCCAATCTTCTGAAAACTCTGGATTATGATAGAGGGCTCTGAGACTTTGACCTGAGTGCAAAAATGGAGGCTCTAGACCCTTCCAGAGCTGAGATATCGAAAACTCAAAATTTCGACCCGAAAAAAAAAAACGACAGTGTTACCCCTTTTGTTTTTTTTTCATTTTTGGGTGAAAAATTAATTTTCTCCAATCTTTTCAAAACTCTGGATTCTGATAGAGGGCCACAAGACATTTATCTGAGTGCAAAAATGGAGAATCTAGACCATTGGAGAGCTGAGATATCGAAATTCAAAATTTCGACCCAAAAAAAAAACCACAGTGGTACCCCTTTCGTTTTTTTTTCATTTTTGGGCGAAAAATTAAGTGTCTCCAATCTTCTCAAAACTCTGGATTATGATAGAGGGCTGTGAGACTTTGACCTGAGTGCAAAAATGGAGGCTCTAGACCCTTCCAGAGCTGAGATATCGAAACTCAAAATTTCGACCCGAAAAAAAAACGACAGTGTTACCCCTTTCGGTTTTTTTTTTCATTTTTGGGCGAAAAATTAAGTTTCTCCAATCTTCTCAAAACTCTGGATTATGATAGAGGGCTCTGAGACTTTGACCTGAGTGCAAAAATGGAGGCTCTAGACCCTTCCAGAGCTGAGATATCGAAACTCAAAATTTCGACCCGAAAAAAAAACGACAGTGTTACCCCTTTTGTTTTTTTTCATTTTTGGGCGAAAAATTAAGTTTCTCCAATCTTCTCAAAACTCTGGATTATGATAGAGGGCTCTGAGACTTTGACCTGAGTGCAAAAATGGAGGCTCTAGACCCTTCCAGAGCTGAGATATCGAAACTCAAAATTTCGACCCGAAAAAAAAACGACAGTGTTACCCCTTTCGTTTTTTTTCATTTTTGGGCGAAAAAAATAAGTTTCTCCAATCTTCTCAAAACTCTGGATTCTGATAGAGGGCCACGAGACTTCGACCTGAGTGCAAAAATGGAGAATCTAGACCCTTCCAGAGCTGAGATGTCGAAATTCAAAATTTCGACCCCAAAAAAAAAACGACAGTGGTACCCCTTTCGTTTTTTTTCATTTTTGGGCGAAAAATTAAGTGTCTCCAATCTTCTCAAAACTCTGGATTATGATAGAGGGCTCTGAGACTTTGACCTGAGTGCAAAAATGGAGGCTCTAGACCCTTCCAGAGCTGAGATATCGAAACTCAAAATTTCGACCCGAAAAAAAAAACGACAGTGTTACCCCTTTTGTTTTTTTTCATTTTTGGGGCGAAAAAATAAGTTTCTCCAATCTTCTCAAAACTCTGGATTCTGATAGAGGGCCACGAGACTTTGACCTGAGTGCAAAATGGAGAATCTAGACCCTTCCAGAGCTGAGATATCGAAACTCAAAATTTCGACCCGAAAAAAAAACGACAGTGTTACCCCTTTCGTTTTTTTTCATTTTTGGGCGAAAAATTAAGTGTCTCCAATCTTCTCAAAACTATGGATTATGATAGAGGGCTCTGAGACTTTGACCTGAGTGCAAAAATGGAGGCTCTAGACCCTTCCAGAGCTGAGATATCGAAACTCAAAATTTCGACCCGAAAAAAAAAACGACAGTGTTACCCCTTTTGTTTTTTTTTCATTTTTGGGGCGAAAAAATACGTTTCTCCAATCTTCTCAAAACTCTGGATTCTGATAGAGGGCCACGAGACTTTGACCTGAGTGCAAAAATTGAGAATCTAGACCCTTCCAGAGCTGAGATACCGAAACTCAAAATTTCGACCCGAAAAAAAAACGACAGTGTTACCCCTTTCGTTTTTTTTTCATTTTTGGGCGAAAAAATAAGTTTCTCCAATCTTCTCAAAACTCTGGATTCTGATAGAGGGCCACTAGACTTTGACCTGAGTGCAAAAATGGAGAATCTAGACCCTTCCAGAGCTGAGATATCGAAATTCTAAATTTCGACCCAAAAAAAACCCCCACAGTGTTACCCCTTTCGTTTTTTTTTTTTCATTTTTGGGCGAAAAATTAAGTTTCTCCAATCTTCTCAAAACTCTGGATTATGATAGAGGGCTCTGAGACTTTGACCTGAGTGCAAAAATGGAGGCTCTAGACCCTTCCAGAGCTGAGATATCGAAACTCAAAATTTCGACCCGAAAAAAAAAACGACAGTGTTACCCCTTTTGTTTTTTTTCATTTTTGGGCGAAAAATTAAGTTTCTCCAATCTTCTCAAAACTCTGGATTATGATAGAGGGCTCTGAGACTTTGACCTGAGTGCAAAAATGGAGGCTCTAGACCCTTCCAGAGCTGAGATATCGAAACTCAAAATTTCGACCCGAAAAAAAAACGACAGTGTTACCCCTTTCGGTTTTTTTTTCATTTTTGGGCGAAAAATTAAGTTTCTCCAATCTTCTGAAAACTCTGGATTCTGATAGAGGGCTGTGAGACTTTGACCTGAGTGCAAAAATGGAGGCTCTAGACCCTTCCAGAGCTGAGATATCGAAACTCAAAATTTCGACCCGAAAAAAAAACGACAGTGTTACCCCTTTTGTTTTTTTTCATTTTTGGGCGAAAAATTAAGTTTCTCCAATCTTCTCAAAACTCTGGATTATGATAGAGGGCTCTGAGACTTTGACCTGAGTGCAAAAATGGAGGCTCTAGACCCTTCCAGAGCTGAGATATCGAAACTCAAAATTTCGACCCCAAAAAAAAACGACAGTGTTACCCCTTTCGTTTTTTTTTTTTCATTTTTGGGCGAAAAATTAAGTTTCTCCAATCTTCTGAAAACTCTGGATTCTGATAGAGGGCCACGAGACTTTGACCTGAGTGCAAAAATGGAGAATCTAGACCCTTCCAGAGCTGAGATATCGAAATTCAAAATTTCGACGCCAAAAAAAAACGACAGTGTTACCCCTTTTGTTTTTTTTTCATTTTTGGGCGAAAAATTAAGTGTCTCCAATCTTCTCAAAACTCTGGATTCTGATAGAGGGCTGTGAGACTTTGACCTGAGTGCAAAAATGGAGGCTCTAGACCCTTCCAGAGCTGAGATATCGAAACTCAAAATTTCGACCCGAAAAAAAACGACAGTGTTACCCCTTTCGTTTTTTTTCATTTTTGGGCGAAAAATTAAGTTTTTCCAATCTTCTCAAAACTCTGGATTCTGATAGAAGGCCACGACACTTTGACCTGAGTGCACAAATGGAGAATCTAGACCCTTCCAGAGCTGAGATATCGAAATTCAAAATTTCGACCCAAAAAAAAAAACGACAGTGTTACCCCTTTCGTTTTTTTTTTCATTTTTGGGAGAAAAATTAAGTTTCTCCAATCTTCTCAAAACTCTGGATTATGATAGAGGGCTCTGAGACTTTGACCTGAGTGCAAAAATGGAGAATCTAGACCCTTCCAGAGCTGAGATATCGAAACTCAAAATTTCGACCCGAAAAAAAAAACGACAGTGTTACCCCTTTCGTATTTTTCATTTTTGGGCGAAAAATTAAGTGTCTCCAATCTTCTCAAAACTCTGGATTATGATAGAGGGCTCTGAGACTTTGACCTGAGTGCAAAAATGGAGGCTCTAGACCCTTCCAGAGCTGAGATATCGAAACTCAAAATTTCGACCCGAAAAAAAAACGACAGTGTTACCCCTTTAGTTTTTTTTTCATTTTTGGGCGAAAAAATAAGTTTCTCCAATCTTCTCAAAACTCTGGATTCTGATAGAGGGCCACGAGACTTTGACCTGAGTGCAAAAATGGAGAATCTAGACCCTTCCAGAGCTGAGATATCAGAATTCAAAATTTCGACCCCAAAAAAAAACGACAGTGGTACCCCTTTCGTTTTTTTTCATTTTTGGGCGAAAAATTAAGTGTCTCCAATCTTCTCAAAACTCTGGATTATGATAGAGGGCTCTGAGACTTTGACCTGAGTGCAAAAATGGAGGCTCTAGACCCTTCCAGAGCTGAGATATCGAAACTCAAAATTTCGACCCGAAAAAAAAAACGACAGTGTTACCCCTTTTGTTTTTTTTCATTTTTGGGGCGAAAAAATAAGTTTCTCCAATCTTCTCAAAACTCTGGATTCTGATAGAGGGCCACGAGACTTTGACCTGAGTGCAAAAATGGAGAATCTAGACCCTTCCAGAGCTGAGATATCGAAACTCAAAATTTCGACCCGAAAAAAAAACGACAGTGTTACCCCTTTCGTTTTTTTTCATTTTTGGGCGAAAAATTAAGTGTCTCCGATCTTCTCAAAACTCTGGATTATGATAGAGGGCTCTGAGACTTTGACCTGAGTGCAAAAATGGAGGCTCTAGACCCTTCCAGAGCTGAGATATCGAAACTCAAAATTTCGACCCGAAAAAAAAAACGACAGTGTTACCCCTTTTGTTTTTTTTCATTTTTGGGGCGAAAAAATAAGTTTCTCCAATCTTCTCAAAACTCTGGATTCTGATAGAGGGCCACGAGACTTTGACCTGAGTGCAAAAATGGAGAATCTAGACCCTTCCAGAGCTGAGATATCGAAACTCAAAATTTCGACCCGAAAAAAAAAACGACAGTGTTACCCCTTTCGTTTTTTTTTCATTTTTGGGCGAAAAAATAAGTTTCTCCAATCTTCTCAAAACTCTGGATTCTGATAGAGGGCCACTAGACTTTGACCTGAGTGCAAAAATGGAGAATCTAGACCCTTCCAGAGCTGAGATATCGAAATTCAAAATTTCGACCCAAAAAAAACCCCACAGTGTTACCCCTTTCGGTTTTTTTTTTCATTTTTGGGCGAAAAATTAAGTTTCTCCAATCTTCTCAAAAATCTGGATTATGATAGAGGGCTGTGAGACTTTGACCTGAGTGCAAAAATGGAGGCTCTAGACCCTTCCAGAGCTGAGATATCGAAACTCAAATTTTCGACCCAAAAAAAAAAACGACAGTGTTACCCCTTTCGTTTTTTTTTCATTTTTGGGCGAAAAATTAAGTTTCTCCAATCTTCTCAAAACTCTGGATTATGATAGAGAACTCTGAGACTTTGACCTGAGTGCAAAAATGGATGATCTAGACCCTTCCAGAGCTGAGATATCAAACTTCAAAATTTCAACTCAAAAAAAAAAAACGACAGTGTTACCCCTTTCGTTTTTTTTTTCATTTTTGGGCGAAAAATTAAGTGTCTCCAATCTTCTCTAAACTCTGGATTCTGATAGAGGGCTCTGAGACTTTGACCTGAGTGCAAAAATTGATGATCTAGACCCTTCCAGAGCTGAGATATCAAAATTCAAAATTTCGACCCGAAAAAAAAACGACAGTGTTACCCTTTTCGTTTTTTTTTCATTTTTGGGCGAAAAATTAAGTTTCTCCAATCTTCTCAAAACTCTGGATTCTGATAGAGGGCCACGAGACTTTGACCTGAGTGCAAAAATGGAGGCTCTAGACCCTTCCAGAGCTGAGATATCGAAACTAAAAATTTCGACCCGAAAAAAAAAACGACAGTGTTACCCCTTTCTTTTTTTTTTTTTTTCATTTTGTGGGCGAAAAATTAAGTTTCTCCAATCTTCTCAAAACTCTGGATTCTGATAGAGGGCTGTGAGACTTTGACCTGAGTGCAAAAATGGATGATCTAGACCCTTCCAGAGCTGAGATATCAAACTTCAAAATTTCGACCCGAAAAAAAAAAACGACAGTGTTACCCCTTTCGTTTTTTTTTTTTCGTTTTCGGGCGAAAAATTAAGTTTCTCCAATCTTCTCAAAACTCTGGATTATGATAGAGGGCTTTGGGACTTTGACCTGAGTGCAAAAATGGAGGCTCTAGACCCTTCCAGAGCTGAGATATCGAAACTCAAAATTTCGACCCGAAAAAAAAACCGACAGAAACGACCCCTTTCGTTTTTTTTTCATTTTTGGGCGAAAAATTAAGTGTCTCCAATCTTCTCAAAACTCTGGATTCTGATAGAGGGCCTCGAGACTTTGACCTTAGTGCAAAAATGGAGGCTCTAGACCCTCCCAGAGCTGAGATATCGAAACTCAAAATTTCGACCCCAAAAAAAAAACGACAGTGTTACCCCTTTTGTTTTTTTTCATTTTTGGGCGAAAAATTAAGTGTCTCCAATCTTATCAAAACTCTGGATTCTGATAGAGGGCCACGAAACTTTGACCTGAGTGCAAAAATGGAGGCTCTAGACCCTTTCAGAGCTGAGATATCGAAACTCAAAATTTTGACCTGAAAAAAAAAAAACGAAAGGGTTTTTTTTCGGGTCGAAATTTTGATTTTCGATATCTCAGCTCTGGAAGGGTCTAGAGCCTCCATTTTTGCACTCAGGTCTAAGTCTCATGGCCCTCTATCAGAATCCAGAGTTTCAAGAAGATCAGAGCAACTAAAAATTTCGACCCAAAAAAAACCTGACAGTGGTACCCCTTTTGTTTTTTTTCGGGTCGAAATTTTGACTTTCTCTGATCTTCTTGAAACTCTGGATTCTGATAGAGGGCGATGAGACTTAGACCTGAGTGCAAAAATGGAGGCTCTAGACCCTTCCAGAGCTGAGATAGCGAAACTCAAAATTTCGACCCGAAAAAAAACCCCGAAAGGGGTACCACTGTCGTTTTTTTTTTCGGGTCAAAATTTTGAGTTTCTTTGATCCTCTTGAAACTCTGGATTCTGATAGAGGGCCATGGGACTTAGACCTGAGTGCAAAAATGGAGGCTCTATGGCGACCAAACGTCACTGGTGACACAAACGTGCAACGGACGGATGGTCAGATTACGTTTTGGCAGGGGAAAAACTGATCAGAAAATGTAATGAAAATGTAACCGAAGTTGTAGAAATGTAGTGGAGTAGAAAGTATAATAATTGCTGCAACATTTTGTTACATTTAACGAAGTAAAAGTAAAAAGTATGCACTATTTATTCTACTTAAGTAAAGTAAAGATACGTGAAAAATGTACTTAAGTAAAGTAACAAAGTATTTGTACTTCGTTACATTCCACCACTGATTGTTACAAAGTATGCTATTTATAGTTTCTGCACTGTTTTGTAAGTGTGAATATGTAGCAAATGTAAAATGAAATCTAACTAAAAGTTTTGTATTTAAATGAAAACACTGTTACAATATGAAAAGACTTGATTAAAAGCAAATCTAATGTTAAAATCAAACCAGTTTACTATAAAAGCACAGAGTCGTCTGAGGGTTTTATACATTTATTTGCATCACAGTCTGCTGCATTAATGTACATGTACCACTCTTTTACATCAAAAGATTACATCTTCACTAGAGTGAAGCAGGATGATACAGGATAGAGGCAGTGAACACGAGACTGCTTAAAACCATTCAAGGGAAACAGTATAAAACTAAAGTTCAAAATATTTACAGGAGAAAATCTCTTCCGATATTAAAAAAACATTCCCTTTACATGAGTTAAATGCTTGCTGTATATGTGCAAATACTTTCCCAAACTTCATCAGCGTACCTCAAAGAGAAAAATAAATTAAAAAGACAAATGAAGAGCGTGAGGACATCGCTATAATGACATCAGTTGTGGGCGTGTCTAACAGCTGCAGTGGGAGGAGTTTTCACTGCATGCTGAGCCTCTGCCTGAACGCTGCGCTGGACTGGCCACACCCCTCAATTTCTGATTGGTCACTGGCCATTCAATGGGACGTCCTGCAGAAACACAAAGGTAAAAAGACTCAAGAGAAGTGTTGAGATGCCAAACAAACAATAAAGTCCATGCAGAGCATCACATGCCTGAAATAAAAAAAAATCTCCCCAGCAGCATATGAACGCCAGAACAGCAAACCATGGCATGAAAACCTTTTCATATGGGCTTTGGGGATTTTAAACAACTGCAAGCTGCCACAAACACGGAAAGGGAATCAGAAAGAGCAGTGAGCGTGCAGAGATCATGCAAAGAAACAAAAGGCCTTCACAAACGCACAACCCTTCATTAAACTGACCTTCCGCCTGCAGACCCTTCAGCCCAAAAACATTCAGATAGTTGGACTGAAATACAGGTCAAATAAAGCACAGCAGACAGAGCATTAATATCAGAATGAAAACAGAGGGAAGAGAAGAAAAAAAACATTAATGTATAAATAAATCCAGGCAAATGTTCTTTAAAAAAAGACATTGAAAGTAACAGAACAATTCAATTTTATTTTAGTGGTTCTTTTAATGTGAAAGTAAAGGTTTTTATGGGAAAGTAAAAATGAAGGAAAAAAATAAGAAAAAGAGCCACAAATTGCTCATTTTTTAAATATGTAACAATAAGTTCAATATATATATATATATTTGAAAAGTTTTTTTTTTTAGGCTAGTTTCTTTTAATTGTTTACTGTATATACCAATAAATTAATTCTGGCATTCAAGAACAAAATCAACAAAATCATGTTTTGTGTCCAAAAATGCGTTATCAATCATTTTATTGTTTAATGTTACACACATATATGTGTGGATGCATTATGTATATTTTTTTTTCGGGACGGTAAGAAGAAGTGTCTTCTGCTGACCAAGACTGCATTTATTTGATCAAAAATAGAGAACAAAAAAAAATGAATTATTATTTCAATTTAAAAAAAAGTTTCCTAAGTGAATATGTTTTAGAATGTAGATTCAGGCATGAAAACAGGTCAGGGGTGAAAAAGGTGAGAAGGATATTATCCCTCTAGGGGGGTCCGGGGGCATGCTCCCTGTAAGAAAATTTGAAATATTCCATATTTTAAAGTATCAATCTGATGCAGTTTGAGATATATTTTTTGCCAACCTGGGGAGAGCTGGAGAAACTTAACTTCAGCCATGAGTCAAAAATATCATGGACTCCGTATTTTTCCAACAGAGCTGGTGGAAAAATACGGCTAAGCTAGGTCAACTGAGCTCCTGAGTAACTTAGATATATAGCCTACCAAAAAAAGTATCGACTGATACTGATCTGATACCAACGCAGTTTAAAAAAAAAATCAAGTAGAATTTCTATAACTGTGTGTTGAACTGATAATCACTCTTTTTGTGTGTTAAACACAATCTACTTAAAGGTGCAATGTGTAACAAAGTTGATTATCTATTAACAGAAATGCAATATGACATCCATAACTATGTTTTCAGTGGTGTATAAAGAACTTACTTAATTAGCCGTAATGTTTTTATTACCTTAGAATGAGACATTAATAGCTCCATAACCGAGGGAATCCCCTTCTATGAAGGTCGCCATGTTGTGACGTCATATTCCTACCGTAGCCGAACGCGAACAAACAGTGCTACAGAACGCGTTTCATCACTACCTTGAAAGAGAAGTAGCGGAAAGCTGGAAGCTAGCCTTACACTCCGTGAGTAGTGACTTTTCCTTTGTGAGTGGTGTAAAATATGTAGTTGGGATTGTTTCATGTAACTTTGTTCTCCCTCGCTGTGTTATGGGTTTGTTATGTTGGGGATAGATGTGCTGTTACGTTCGTGAGACAGCTGATGATTAGTATTTATGTCATTGACCGTAAAACAGTACGTTACAGGAATCACTAACCCGTCGATAGAGACTTTTACTAAAGTCTTTTATCACTAAAGTCGATCGCGAAGAATTTTAAAAATCAGAGAAAAAAAGCCTATTGTGTGTAGTAAATAGTATCTATGGGATGCGGAGATGACATGATTGTAACAGCGCGCGCACTTCCGACCTTTGGACTCATGCAGACGCGTCCCAGCTCAGCCACAGTAACAGCTCATATTAGCCAGCTAAACTATTACTACCCTGTTAGAAAAAATATATAGCTGCTCCCTCGCTGTATTATGGGTTTGCTACAGTAGGCCTATGTGGGGAGAAATGTGCTGCTGGTTACGTTTGTGAGACAATCAGCTGATTATTATTTTATTAAATTATATATTAAAACCCTTGATCCTCACCTGACTATGGCTTTGTAAACAGACAGTATTCATGATGTGGTTTATAATGGACTGTGGTACAGAAACAGTGACAATGTTACACACTCTTGGCTTACTCTGGCTATTCTCTGCTGTCTCAGCCGACGAGATGTTTGTCCCGTTTTAGCAACCGTAGCTTCTTCGAAAGGGAGGGGTGAGCAGTGGGCTGAGCCCTTAGTGCAAACCTGGTGCAAACTCGCAACCGAACCACTAGATGTCGCTAAGTCACACATTGCTCCTTTAATACAGACAACTTCCTGAACGTTCCTTACAGATGAACTTTAATGTGAATGCGTTAATTCTGGTGTCTGTGAACGCACGCTCTCTCAGTTTAACTTCGTACAATAGGGTGCCAGTTTTCTATAGAGCCTTCCAGGCGAAAACCCGGCTAAAACACACGTCAACAGGCCTTAATATGTAGCGAAAAAAACACCCAATCTGGCAACACCAGCCACCGGTGTGCGAGGAGTATGCTCATTTAAACGGATTTTATGACGAGGTCGGTCAGGATGGGAAAAATCGTACATTTCTGTGCAAACTGCCCGTCGATAAAATAATTGTTGTCTGTGGTTGTGTATGGGCTGTGGCAATACTAATAATAAAAAAGCTCGCAACATATGGAAAAAAGAACTATGAATGAACTAGATAATTTTTTGAAGTATGAACTATGAACTGAACTAGTTCATTTTAAAATGTGTGAACTGAACTTTGAACTAGTTCCTGTAGAAAGTGAACTTTCCCAACACTGATTATATGATTATGACTTTTTAGGATTATGAAAAACTCTGCACACAGTGCTTATGTGCATCCCGAACGCTGAATGATGCGCTTGAGGCAACATGAGTCACAGCGCGCAGCTCTTTTTAGACTAAGTTACGCATTGAAAAGTTCAAAGTTCAAAGGAAATACATATTGATGCATAGTGTATTATACAGTATCTATATATGCAATAGTTTATTGAGCCTTTTCTTTTAACAGTTTGAGATTTCAGTTACTGTGCGCGTGAAGAACAACAATAGTGCTCTCCAGTGTTGTGATCTAGACATGCGGTAAAGGAACACGATTGAACATACTACAGCAAGAGAGTCAATTTATGCAAAACCATAGAGCTTTATCTACAGATTAAGTATAATATTAACATTTAATCATCTTGGAGAGAGTTTCATCGTTGCCGATATTATACTATATTATACTATATTATACTATATACTATAGTATGACTTCATATATATTATATAGTGAATATTGGTTTAGTTTTTGGGTCTTGGAAACACAAACGCACCTCCAGGTTTCCTCTGGCTCTCTTCAGCACGCCGTGAGTCAGAGACACTGCAGGAAACACAGGACACAAACATCAGCATGTTATTCCTCTAGATGAGCGAGTGTGTGTGTGTGTGTGTGTGTGCCCGTGTCTTACGCTGGTCGATGACGATGCGCTCCATGCCCTCTTTGAGCTGGTTGGTGGTTCTCAGGCGTCTCACGGCTCCGGTCAGCATCCGCTCCTGCTGGGACAGGCGACTCTTCAGACGACTGATCTCACTCTTCAACAGATCGTCCTGATGGACACACACAGAGAGAGAGAGGTATAGGACTGCTGGGAAAACAATGAAATGTTTGAAATGTTTCAGCTTTAAACTTCAGATGATGACTGCATCATAACCTGCTGTGAGGCCTGATGACTGAGGGTGGCTTTATCAGCTTCATTTCATTGCACTTTTATTTACAATGCATTTCATTATTTCAATCTAATTTTATCTACTTTTTGCATCATATTTTATTTCAAATAAATAAATACCATACATATTCAGAAATACATAACATACATTTTAATGAATCAAATTTTCACTAATAGACTGTATTTATGAAAAAAAAAGAACGGATATCCACACAGGGAACTATTTAAAAAAAAACATACATTATTTAATAAATTTATAAATTTAAACATGTCTATTATATTTTATTACAAGCTGTATTTTATTTCAATGAATAAATAAATAAATAGTCATTTTAATTAAATAAAAAAACAATAAAATGTGACCCATAAACAAGGTGTGAAATTAAATATAATGAATACTGAATACACTTCACAATACATTTAGTTTATTAAATATATATAAATGTGCTTACTAATTTACATTACAATGTGCATTATATTTCACATAACTAGATAAATAAATAAGTAAAAGTAATTTGAATTCCATTTTAATTATATTTATTTAATTTCACACTATATTTGTGGCCACATTTTATTTTATATAGGGATAAAAACACTTCACAAGGGATTTCATTATTTTATCCAAATAAATAAATAAAAAATAAACTTTATACAAAGCTTTTTTTTTAAACTTTAAAAAACTTTATAATGTTTATACAAAGTTAACATGGTTTTGTGATTTATTGTGGACAGGAAGATTGTATATTTCATTAATTTTTTGGTTCAGTCACTTATTAACTTTTTCATAGTAGAGAATACTATTTTATTACACGCATAATCAAATAATAAATTAATTCCATATTTTTATTTGATGATTTATTTAATGATTGGATGTCAATATATATTCAATTTAGTCAGTTATCTTCCTTCATTACTCTGTAGCCATTATATTTAAGCTTCATATGACAACAACAGGCATCACTTAGACGAGTGTGTGTGTTACCTGATGAGTGTGTGTGCCGTCTCCTGAGGGCAGTGAGACTCTCCAGAGCAGTTTGAGAAGCCGGGCGGCCTCCTCCAGAACCTGCTGCATGGTATTGACACCGCCAGAGAAGCTCTTCAGCTGATCCACAGCCTGACACACACAGCAGAAAACACATTCAGTGCTGAAACATGAGCCTAACACACCAGACTGAGTGTGTGTGTGTGTGTGTGTGTGTGTTCTCACCCTGCCACAGTCATGTATCCGTGTGTCCAGATCTGCAGTGAGTCTCTTGGCTTCACTGATCTGTTTGCGCAGGGCATTATAGTCCTCCATCAGACCCAGAACGTGACGGCCTCTTCTGTCCGCCCACAGCCGGTGTCCCGGGACCAGCCGGGACGGAGCATGGGAACCAGAGTCCGCTGAACTACCGCTGTCTAAACACAGACAACTTTATGACCAAAATGACAAACATTTTCAGGGTTCTTGAGCAAATTTCACACAAAATAAAATCTTGTGGTCACATTAAAAAAAATCCTAATTTATTTCTGAGACTATAAAGAACTTTTTGCATTTTGTTACATTATTTATTATAACATTTAAGCATTCTGAATGTTTTGATGATTTAATTAGATTCTCTTTGCTCTAATATAGTATATTTACTTAATTAAAATAACCTTTAAAATAACCATCTATATAACCCTATATATATATATGAAGAGTTCAGATGCAAAAGCCTCGAAATGCCATTTGAAATTTTCTTCTTTAATGATGATTTTTATCAAACTTGTATATTTAAGTTCAGTAATTTCACTTAAATAACAATTAATAGGTGATTATCATTGCCATTTAAGTGAAATTACTGAACTTAAATATACAAGTTTTATAAAAATCATCATTAAAGAAGAAAATTTCAAATGGCATTTAGAGGCTTTTGCATCTGAACTCTTCATATATATATATATATATATATATATATATATATCCACCTGATTAAAGGTGTAAATTAAAGGTGTAGAACACCGCCACCTGGTGGAAAAAATACTAAGGCCATAACAAAACAAAAAAATAAAAATAATAATAATAATAATATATATATATATGAAGAGTTCAGATGCAAAAGCCTCTAAATGCCATTTGAAATTTTCTTCTTTAATGATGATTTTTATCAAACTTGTATATTTAAGTTCAGTGATTTCACTAAAATGGCTATGATAATTACCTATTAATTGTTATTTAAGTGAAATTCCTTAACTTAAATATACACGTTTGATAAAAATCATCATTAAAGAAGAAAATTTCAAATGGCATTTAGAGGCTTTTGCATCTGAACTCTTCATATATATATAAAATACACACACACACACACACATATATATCTCCACACACACATAACTAATTATTTTATTCATAATCAGGAAAATGGTAACTAAAAAACAAATTCTACCACAAAGCTAAACAGTCTTTATTTTCTTGAACAAAATAAGAAATTATATTTTGCTTTATTTTATTTTAGATGCTCTTTTGATTCATCATTGCAATTTAAATCTGATTAGCATCTTATTAAACATACAAATATGAGAAAAAAGATATGTACCATGTGCAGCACTAGGCACGTCTGTCTGTGAGTGAAGAACATCTGACTTACCAGCTTCATCTGAAAGAAAGACATTTCACAATGGTTTTCATGAATTTGCCTGTACCCTTGTACAGCTACTGCTATTTTGACGTGTTACAGTGGCTTAAACAAACCATCACATGGTAAAACCCCTCTAAGCCTCATCAGCTTTATAAATAACACATTTCCCATTAAGACAGAGCTTACACAACGTGCGACTGAGTCTGATAATGGAGTTGGTGTGTGCACCTGTTTTATGCAGCAGGTAGTTGATGTTGATGGTTGATTTGTGGTCAGTCCGGGTCAATAGTTGTTGTTCTAGTCTCTCTCTCAATGTGCTGTTGGTCTGGATGCTTCTCTCCAGCTGAACACGCAGTTGTCTGATCTCACCCAGCAGCTCGCTAAGATCCACTGCTGAACCGCCCTCGTAATCAGACCCACGGCCCTCTCCTGCACACACACACACACACACACACAGTTATGAGCTGTGTCTCAAACCTAGGGAGCATGTTCAGTGCATGTGAATGTACCTTTGTGAGTCTGTGTGGAGTTCTTCATGTGTTCATGTACTTGTAGCTCCACACGCACAGTCTGCAAGAGCTGCTGCGTGTCACACAGCTGCTGCCTCTGATGACTGTTGTCACACTGCAGCCTGAAACACACACACACACGCTCATATCAACGCATGCACAAAAATACGATGTCATACATATATATATATTGGCCGATAACAATGTGGTGGCTGCTATATTGTCCATCCTTATTAACAACTGAATCACTCACTAAAAATCTATCTGGACTCAAAGGTGGCTTTAGGTTAGCAGCTGTAAAAGGCTTGGAAGATTTAAAATCATTTAAATATGATTTTAACTCGCTGTTCGTAATTAAAGATACTCGTTTATAAAGTAAATTACATGTACATTCGGAAACACTGATGTGCAACAAATAAAACATTCAGGGATGACATAATGAGTGTGTGTAATATGAAACTCTCATTAGCCAATTAACACATTTACCTCCTGGATTACAAATAATTGCAATAATTAAAACAAGTCATTACACAGGCCCTCTGAGAATGACACATGATACACATTACATGATACTGGACCTCTGTTTTCTGCGGCTGATCTCTTTTGTAGGAAACACACCTAGACATATATATTTTCATGTGTGTGTATGTGTTACCTGTACAGGTTGTCCTGTAGTTGAGTTCTCTCCTGTTTCAGTGTTTCACACTCGTTTCTGCTCATTTCCAGTTTAGCAGTTCGTCGGGCCAAAGTTTCCCTCAGGCGATCGTTCTCCTTCTGTTTATCTGTTTAACACACACAAACACACCTGTGACAACAGCTAAAAGATTACATCCAGTGGTAGTTTTAACAGATGAGACAGGGTGTCTGCAGAGTTTTAAAAATTTAATTTACGACACTTACGACCTGCACAAATAAAATTATTTCTGTATGTCCATATCATGCATCTCAGATTCTTTAACTTAAACCGATACATGTGTGCCTGTTTAAGTATCTGCTAGTGTATCAATACATATGAATTAGAGGATGATTGATTTTGGATTCTGCTGAAACTATATTAGGCACTAAAAAGACACTGAGATTGAATTAAACACCAGAAATAGTTTTTTACAAAAATACTGATAAACAGAATAAAATATTTTATGCATAATGCAGGACTTTTAATGAAATTTACCAGGACTCTTATTTTGAAATGCATAAACTTTACTACTTCAAGTTATACCACACTAATTTTGTTATACCATTTACAATTTGTAAGACTTTTATGGCCTTAGATTTGATGAAACTTCATTTAAGGCTTTTTCAGGACCCCATTAGAGTTTCTTACCTCGTGCTCCCTGGTTGAGCTGCTCTTTGAGTGTGTGGTTTTGGGTCAGGAGGAAGTGAAGTTCATTGCTGATGTGACCCTGATCCTCAGAACCAGCGATGAAGATGTTAGTGGCTGCTGATCACACATATACATATATGGAGTGATTTGAGGATATGAGGAGCGTTGCGAGCATCTTTAAACATGCAATTCATTTGTGCAAGTTTCACCTGAGTCTTTCTCAGCTTCCTGTAACTTTCTTTCTAACTGTTCTCGGAGTCTTTCGTTGGTTCTGATGGTCTCTTCAAGACGCTGACGCAAAGCTCGGATCTCCTGCAGGTGTTCGGCTAACAGATCTACAAGAGAGAGAAAACACTGCAATCGAGGCCTATTCTGGATCCACTTATGTATTATAATGTAAAATATTTCTGACCCTCAAAAACATAAGCACATTGTAAGCACTCAAAAACATTGTCCTAACCAAGAACATAACCCTGCAAAGAAATATGGACAAATTTTTTTTATTAATTTAAACAATACTAAAAAACAATGAATTAATAATCAAAAGAGTTCGTTGGATGAACTGATTAATTGATTGTAATTTTAATTTAGACATGTCAAGTTAACCCAATTAACTGACCCAAATATTCATAATTAATCATAACAAGTTATTATTGATTATTCAAATTTCCTATAACTAAGTTCCTTACAATGATGAAAGCTAATCGGGGCCAAAACATATAATGCAATGCAATAGAATGATGATTGAAAGATGAACCAATAAACATTCCTCAAAAGCCTGATGATCATATTTGATATTCACATTTTAACATGATTTTTCTAATAAAATGATAAAGTAAACCTAAGTTGCAAAATGTATAATATATAAATCAGATGACATAAGGCATGCAACAGATTGTGTACAAGGTGTTTCAGCTGTTTTGATCATGTTAGAGGGCTTAGAAATTAGCACATCAAATACGATGCAGTTAAACATAAATAATATGTTATACTAACTTATAATGTTTAGTTGGACAGTTATGTCGATTTTCGACCAATGAGAGCTCATTCTGGGCAGAGCTGAGTTATCCAGTGTGACCAACCAAAAGTCACAAGCAAACACTGTGTGAGCTCTACCTGAGTTGATAGTCTTGCCCGCCGGTGTGTTCTGCTGCTGCTGCTCCGGCTGTTCGTCTTCCGTCTGGTTCTGTGGGTCGTGCTCCAGAATGGAGCGTGTGAGGTCCAATTCACTACGAAGTGTAGCGTTCAGCTCCTCGCTGCCTCTCAGCTGCTCCTGCAGACGCCCATTCTCCCACTGTAGCATTCGGACACTCTCCTCCCCACCATCAGCCACGCCCCCTTCATCAGCCAAGCCTTCTGATACCGGCCCCATATCTGTAAAAGCATTGCCATTGGTTGCCTTCAGGCCTGCAAGAGACAACAAAGTCATTTACAAATGACACAAGAACAAACATGATGAACCATAAATTAATTAATTTTAATCAAAAATAAATGTATTTTTTAAAATGTAATTTACTCCTGTGATCAAAGCTGTATTTTCAGCATCATCACTCCAGTGATCAGTGATATACTCTTCATTCATATATGATGATTTACTCAATAAACATTTTGATTATTAATTTATTGTCTTTTTATAATTATTGTTATTGTTGAAAACAGTTGCGCTGCACTATGATAAAGAATTTCATAATTTTAAAGTTCAAATGTTTTTACTGTCACTTTCCTACATTTAATTGCTGAATAAAACTATACATTTTGGTAAAAAAAAACTAACTCACCCAAACTTTTAATGAAACAAGTTTTACAAAATTACTAAAATAATAACAATTTAAATCTAAATAGAAATATTTAAGAACACAAACATGACAAAAGTGAATGCAAAAAATAATTAGAAAATAAAACTGAAAAAATTCAAACATTAAAGTAAACTACAGTATACTAGTATATGAATAATACTAAAATAACACTATTTTAAACATCAAATTCTGTTACTTATCAACAAGACTTCACCACCACTTAAAGGAAGAACAGGACAGTCACGAAGAGAGAGTAACGCTTGGTTTTACCTTCCTCTTTGGTGGCTTTTAGCACCTTCCTCCATCTGCTACGAGAGATGGCACTATGGGCCATAATTTGTTCACTCATGTTCAATGCTGAGCTACTGTTAATCTAGACCTGGTTTATATTGACCACTATAACACCAGATCTCAGTATAGTCGTAATCCAGTAGCAAGTTTAGCACAGCACTACCACAAATTAGGCTTTCACGAATATGCATACGGTCTGAATGACAATTCAGCATCACTCAACTCGTCTCTAATAACATCAGTACTAAACAAACTGCAAAGCCGGTGTAGTCCATCACACGTTCACGGAGTACATGTCCAATCTCTCAATCTATTGTGTCCCAGGTGCTGAGAAACCTGAACCAGGCTGTTCTGAAGAGAGATCACGAGTAGCAAACTCCTGTTTGTTAGTGTCATGCTATAAAAGTTAGTCCATCATCTTGTGCTGATGCCTTTACTAAAGAGCAAAATCTATCCGTTTGCATGATACTAAACAGTCAGCAAATCAGCAACACACATTACCAGCTCTCAGGAGGGCAGAGGAGAAAACAGTGCTTACTGAATAATATATCTGTAAGGGCCTGTAACGGGACACCATCCTCAGCTTCTGCCGTTTCACTACATGACTCGAAATACTTAAGCTGACAGGATCGCAGATTGGGGCTGGGTGGTATATCGAATTTGTACAATATATTCATATATATTTTATATACAATAGGATGAGCCTATATCGATATACAATAGTTTGATATAGCGGAGGACACAGAGTGAGCTGCTGCACAGAAGGTGTATAATACAATTTGTCTTAAACAGGAAGTCTTTTATATAACTATATATATATTTATATATATAGTTAACGTGTATAGTTTATCGTTTTGTCCTGTTCAGCATTACTTTCATTTATTCATTTACTTATTATTGCCTGCCTGGTGGATACAAGTTATTTCTGAGTTCAGATTTCAATTGTGAGCAGTGGGTTGGAAAAATAAACGTGATAGCTCAATAAAAGTTAAATCGATAGCCAAATAAATCATGGAATTGAAAAAGAAAAGGCCAGCATGAACACGAGGCATAATGAAGCAAGTGGAGTTTTCTAATGGAGCTCACATCTAAAGGATGGATTTCTGTGTGTTTCTCTAAAATGCAAGTACGTGCTGAAATGCCAACTCTGATGTTGGTTGAGATGCAATCAGGTGCATTTGCAAACAAATGAAATGCCTTTATACCTGATCTGGTGAGTGTTACCTGTGTGAAGTCTGTTGGGGGTCTGCCTGCGCTGAGCAGGGGGGCTGTCCTGGAAGGATGTGCTGCCATCATTGGACAGCCTGTCGCTCATGTCGGAGTCTGAGCACTGATGCATTCTCTGAACTTGCATTCGCAGTTGATGTTGCAGAGCTTGAATGAGCTGGTCTTTCTCCTGTAGTTTTGCAGAGAGCCTGTAAGACACAAATAATTAGAGACAGAACAAAACGGTCTATTAAAAAAAAAGAAAAGAAAAAAAAGAGGGACACGGCAAAACTAACCACTAATCAACACAACAAGACCACACAAGAGGTAATAAAGCTGTAAAAGAGTGAGGCTTAATCTCAAATTCAATAATTTTACTTACTACATGCATTGACTTTGTGGGATATTGTACATGAGCGAAAATTACCTTAAAATTGATTTCGGTTTTCGGTTCATTTAAAACCTGCTGTTGCAGCAACCAGTCCAAAAAACATACTTCAAATTGTAAAAAATAAACACTACCCTTCAAAAGTTTAGGGTTTCATGTTTTTGAAAAAAGTCTCTTATGCTCACCAAGCTGCATTTATTTGATCAAAAAGACAGTAAAAACTGAAATATTATTACAATTTATAATAACGGTTTTCTATGTGAATATATTTTAAAATGTAATTTCTTTTAGTGATCAAAGCTGAATTTTCAGCATCATTACTCCAGTCTTCAGAACTCATTCTAAACATTTCCAATTATTATCAATGTTGAAAACAGTTGTGCTGCTTCATATTTTTGTGGATACCGTTTTTTATTCAGGAATCTTTTGATGAATAGAAAGTTTAAAAGAACAGCATTTATTTGAAATAGAAATTACTTTATAAAGGTCTCAGTTATTTTGATCAAATTGAATGCATCCTTGCTGAGTAAAAGCATTAGTTTTAAAAGGTAGTGTAATTTGGGACAGATTAATCATAAACTTGTAAACTATACAGTATTATATGAATATTGAACAATATTATATGAATTGGGATGAAGCCTAAATCTGGATAAGAAGACCGCCACCCAAAGAGAAAATACAGAAAAAAATCTCCAATTACTCCAAGAAAGGTTTCACTCCAGAGATCACACACACTGCACTGCACACGGGCCACAGCAGGCAGCACTCACAAGTTAATGTAATGTTGTGTGCTAATGGCAAGATTCTGGTTCTGTCTGCACAAATAAACCATCTGTAGCTGCTGCTGTTCTCTGTCGCCCTCTAGCTGAGAGCGCAGGTACTGCAGCTCCTCCCACACACACTCACAATCACTGTCAGGAGGAAGCCAAAGACTACGGCATCAAACACAAGCTGGATTATTGGGTAATAGTAGCTACAGACTCGAGTGAAAACTACAGCGCAAGCATATGCATACTAATACGGTTTTCATTTAATTATCATCTATTACATAACCCTTGTATGTTTGCACACACTTGGCAAATAAAGCTCATTGTGATTCCTCCTTGAGATTTTAGTATTTGTTAGATCACAGGGCATCGTTCGTAGCATATATAAAGCTGAAAGCGGTTCTCACCTGAGCTTCATTTCTGACTCCGCTTCCTCCTCATTATCCATACCAGGACCTCCTGTAGAAACTAAAGGAAAACAGAAAACACAAATAAAAGTATTTCAGTTTTAGTTATTTTAGTAAAGTTAAATAGAATGAAAATCAGAAATCCTGCTTTATATTTTAATTGTCTTTTATTTCAGTTATGTATACATGTAGCAAAACTGTTTTTTTTTTTTGTTGTTGTTTTATTAAAAAAAAAATCCCACACTACACCTGTTTGGAAAACCTTTTGTTGCCATTACTTTTAAAAACTTTTAAAAATTGTTTTTATTATCAGTAAATAGTTATTTTAAAAAATAACTTTACATTTTTTGAATTTTCATTAAATTATATAATTTTCTTTAAATTAAAAGTCAAGATTTGGAATCGGATCATGAGGTGCCCTAGTTTCTCTGTGTGTTTGTGTATACTGTACTTACCCTGCTCCAGTTTCTCCAGCAGGCCCAGACTGCGGTCCAGCTGCTCTCGGAGCTGGAGACCCTGATCAGAGTGCATCTCACTGGGTTGGAGTAACTCCTCTAGAGCCCCCCTGAGCTCCAGCAGCTGTTTACGCTGTTCTACACCCAAACCACGAGACACACGGATCTGTTCCCGCAGCTCACACAACTCCCGGGCCTGAGACTGGACCAGAGACTCAATTCTGCAGAGAGAGAGAGACAAATAGGTAACACTTTATAATAAGGTTTCATTTGTTAACAATAGTTAACTATACGAGTTAACATGACTTGAGAATGAAAAATAATTCTTAAGGATTTATTAATCTCAGTAACTTGATACATTTATTAATATATTATTACAATCAAAAGTTGTACCTGTTCATATTAATTAATTATGGAACTGAGCTAACATTATTTAATAAAAATAAAATTATGAATTATTAGTTCATGTTAATAAAGATTAAAAAACACAGTAACACTGTTTGTAGGCATTGTTCGCCAAAAATATTAATTCTGTCATCATTTACTCAGTCTCATGTCGTTTTAAAGGGATACTCCACTTTTTTTTGGAAATACGCTCATTTTACAACTCCCCCAGAGTTAAACTGTTGAGTTTTACCGTTTTTTGAATCCATTCAGCCGATCTCCGCTTCTGGCGGTACCACTAAGTCAGACGGAAAATGTAAAGTTGCGATTTTCTAGACTGATATGACTAGGAACTATACTCCCATTCCTGCGTAATAATCAGGAAACTTCACTGTCGTACCATGAGTACACGGAATACATCCGTGCCGCGAGATGTATAAAAGTGCTGGGACAACATCGACCCTGGCAAAAAGTGGTGCGGAAATGCGCAAATAATAATTATAATAATAAAAAGGTGTTTCTTTTTTTTTGCGTCAAAATATTTCTTAAACGGCAGTGCCCCCCCGCTGATGACCCAATGCCCCTCCAGCAGATCTCCTCTGACGCCGACTCTGAATGTAAGTTAATGCATTAACTAATGTTAACAAATTGTAAAGTGTTACCAATATATAAACCACAAGATGAAAAATAAATAAGTAAAAGGCTACCTGGACGGAGAGCCTGGTTGACTGGCTCTGTTCAGGGTTTTTTCTTTCTCCAGCTCAGTGTTCAGTTGGGTGATTTGAGCCTTCATAATCTTCGGATCCTCATCTTCTTCACCTACTGTGGGGTCAGAGGTCACACTCAGGAGCTCCGATGACAAAGACTTCTTACGCAGCTGTCTCTGGAGGTTCTGGATGACTTTGTGTTGTCCTTCGATCTGTGACCTGAGCTGCTGAATGTGCACGGTGGGGTCGGCATGATAGTCGGAGGGTCGAGGTGAGCTCAGGCCAGGAGAACTGGGGTACGAGGGGCTGGACGCAGTAATGTCAGGAGAAAATCGGTCTCGAGTGCCCGTGAGGACAGGAGATAGAGAAGGAACCAACCGCAAAACACCGTCCACATCTGATAGTGACATCAAACACGCAGACGGCACACACACAAAGAAAAATAGACTTACATTAATAACAGCAATCTGAACTATGCTGGAAGGAGGTTGCAGTTCTCAGAGAAAGAAGCCATATTAGTTATATTATTAAAACAGGGATAAGTGACATGGTTTGGTCATGCGGAGGAAGTGATGCAAACCTTCTGCAAACCATGTTAAAGAACACACATACATGCTGACAAACATATAACCAAGGTTTAAAGAAAAGTGCACCCAAAAATATTTATTCTGTCATTGTTTACTCACCCTCGTGACATTTACCCATAGAAAAAAAAAACAGCACTCATTTCTGATAAAGGCTTATGTTACGGAGTAAAGAAAGTCATGGTTTTGAACGATATTAGAACTAAGTGAGTAAATAATGGGAAAACTTTACAATAAGGTCCAATTATTTAATGCATCATCTAACATTAACAATGAGCAATAAATCTGTTGCAGTTTTTATTAATCTTTGTTACCTTTAGTAAAAATACAACTTTGTAATTTCATGTTTTCTCAGGTCCATTAAATGATATTTACAGATATATCTTTTGATTTTAATAATGTGTTAGTAAATGAAAATGCTTTAGAAGTGTTTTTTATTGTTAGTTCATGTTAACTAATGCAGTTGACAAACAGAACCTTATTTTAAAGTGTTAGCCAACAATGATATTATTTTCAGTTTTGGGTGGACTACCTCTTTACATTATCTGGAAAAGTGATCACCTTTGTTTATTATGAGCATGCAGTCAGTAACAGTTTGCAAACTATGTTTTAGATATAAGATTTTGTTTAATACTGATATTGCCTTTCCATGCAGAATCCCTGACATGCAGTCTTATTAAAACAAAGTGTTTTCCCCCTGTCTACCTGTGCTACTGCCCTCCACCTCCGTCTCACTCCTTCCACTTGTTTCGTACCCAAGGTCCTGTGCCTCCACCTGCACCCCTTTATCATCCCGTTCACCAGGGGGCGCTAGAGCACACAGGCAGGGTTGAGAACAGCAGTCCTCAAACAGACAACATGCAACATTTTCCTGTAGCACACATTAACCCTATAGACCTTATGCAGCAGAGAAACGTGGGCGCGCTCATCTTTAGAATTTTGTCTTTGAACTTCCGTTTTCGCAGTCGCTCTGTATATCTCTATGGCATCGCTGTCGAGGAGTAATTAGCTGGTGAAGTACTTATTGTAGAGTTAACAAAAGTTATCATGAGCATTGTAATGTTTATCATAAGCATTGTAAAGCAGATGTCTTAACAGATGTCGACCAGGAATTTTTTTATGAGCAGTTCATTCATACCTATGTAAGATCGCTATGAAAATACAGACCGGAAGTCAAAAGACAACGAGCGCAGATCTGAAAAGGGGCGGGGCTACATAAGGTCTATAATGTCTGCCATATCATATTTGATATGCTAAGGCCTCAGCATTATCAAAACTTTGCTTAACTGTTGTACACAATGTTCTGTCTTCTGATTGATAGTTTATAGTTTTTATCAAGTAAAAGGCCTTTTAGTATAATTGTAAAAACCTTCAGGTCGTGGTCTTTTTGTGGTGAAATCTTTCACAATTTTTATGAAGTAAATGTAAGAATAACTTTCATATTGTTAGTAATATTTCAAGAACACTTGCTGGACTGAAGCATCTAATTTTTTATTTTAGACCAATCATGTTAAAATGTAAGTATCAAATATGAGCTATCAGGCTTTTGAGGTACATTTATTTATTATCTCTCAATCATCATTGTATTGCATTGGATTAGATGTTTTGCCCTATACAATTAAAATCTCAGAGCTTTCATCATAAAAATATCATCTTACTAAGACATTATTTGGAGATATAGTTACAACTGATATTTGCGTACATTTTAAGTAGTCTGTTATACTATTAATAAATATCTCATTTATTTACATCACAAGATATCAGAATTTCATTACCTTCAATTAATTACATTTCTGTCCATATAAATATCAGCAACTAGACAAACTGCATATTTTGCTCAGTTTGTAAATGCCTAATTAAAATGTAGGTGTTCTTTTTCCTCAGAGAATGAGCTCCATATTCTCACAATACATTATATATAAGCCATAAAAGCCTGATGTATCAAATTTGATATTCAACAAAAAAGCACATATGCAAAAAATGTTTAAACAAGCTAGTTTCAGCATATTTAATGTTAAACTGACTGTGTTTTCTCACCTTTGTGCTGATCAGATTGTTTGTCCTTGTTAGAGCTGTGCAAAGCGATTATCGACTGAGCAATCGCCAGTTTCTCCTCTAATTTCCGGCATGCCCTCTGCCTCTCCTTTAGGGCCTTCTGCAAACCTTCGACATGGCCGTTCCTCTCCAGACTTTCATCTCCAGGTGCATCTCCGCCTCCTAAACTTTTGCCACGCTCACTAAGCTCTTTCCCGAGTTTGGTCGATTTCTGAGCATGCTCAGTATGAATCTGAAGCAGCATCAAGAGGTTCTTATGAAGATTTTGGTGTGAAGAGACGGTTCCCTGAACACTCTGTTGCTGTAATGATTTGGAGCTCTCCAGGTTCTGAATGGGCGTGCTTGTCATTTGTTGGCGTTTCGCAGTGCAGACTGGGTCACTCAGAGACTCTCTCTCCAGCAGAGCACGCTGAAGCCTCTCCAGCCATTGCTGCAACATTGAATCGGACAAGTTCTCCAAATTAGACTGGTTTGGTTTCGAACAAACGTCTGCAAGAGACTGGACCGCGCCTTCAGCAGCTCTAATGCATTCAGATAGACAGTCAGTCAACTGTTGGCTTTTCCATGAGGGAACCTTCCCTTCCTGCGATTCGGGAGTGTATTTCCCCTCCAGACCTGCAGGTGTGCTGTTGTGCATGGCAGCGATAGTTGCACTCAACTTTTTAACAGCTGCTTCTGAAGTCCAGAGCTTCTCCTGCAGCTCTGCATTCGCCTTGCACTGCTGCAACAGTGACTCCTGCATTGTGTCCACCTGTCGTCGTAGGTCAGAGTCACGTCCGGGTGTCGGACCAACCTCTGAGATTTGAGAGACACTTGATCTGTCGTCACTATGCTGAGAAGTTCTGACCTGTCGAATCAAGTCCTCCAGCCTCTCACAGAGAATCTTTGGGTCTCCTTGCCCAGGGATTTGGTCTATTTGGCTGCTTGTTGTTTCTACATTTCGGAGTGATGCGATGGCAGACTCCGCTGTGTTTAGGCAGTCCAAGAGCTGAGCATTGAGTCGGTCTTTCTCCTCAACAGCCTTCTGAAGGTCTGCACAGTGACGCTGCAAAGATACATCTCCTGTTTGACCGATTCCACACTCAGAGTCCAGGCTGCAAGCAGTCAGGTACGCAATAGTGGACTCTGCTGCCTGCAGGGCTTCCAGGTACTCTCGGTTGAGCTTGTCCTTCTCCTGTAGCTCCGCCTGAAGCTCGTCCCATTCCTGGACTTGTTGCCTCAGGCGGGAGATTAGCTCCTCTTTCTCCTGGCATTCTTGATTCAGCAACTCTAACTGCGCCACAAGCTCAGATTCCAGATTCTGGTCTGTGTTCTGTCTCATGTGAGTTTTCTGTTTTGTTCCAGTGGTTGGACTCAGCCTAGCATCGTCAATATGGTCTAATTCGAGGTGTCCGTGCTGAGCTGAGCTTGAAGACATCTTGCTGTCAGTGCTGTAATCAGACTCCTCTGCACCAGTCAGGTCTTTGCTCCTTGGGCGAACGTGGTCTGAAATCACCTCATTCAGATCCTCAGAACTCTGCCCAGAGCTCCTACTGGGATTCACAGGTACTGGTAGCCGAGATTTTACTTTCGTCTGAAACAAAGAACATTATTTTACTGATAAGATACTTTGGAAAAGACAAAGCAGTGAAATCAGGTTTGGATGCATCTCCACCCTAGAAGCAATAAAAATTGTGAAGAAGGTGCGTACTTTATGTAGTAAACCACACTTAATCTAGTGTGCCATACTCGATAAAGCTTAGGGCTGGTAATTGGAAGGTTGCTTGTTCCATCCCTGCAAGCAATGAGCCATCAATATTTTTTCTTTGACTTCAAGTTGCTCCAATTGGCTTGTCCATTTTCTGAACACTCTCAGTATTGATTCGAAGCATCATAAATAGATTCTTATGAAGATTCAGGCAGAATTGCTTCTTATCGGGTTTGAACCTACAACCTTTTTGGTTACCACCACACATCCCCCTTTTATTCCAGCAGCATTAGTGCAAGTTATTTGATAGATACTCACTGAATGTCTGGCCCCGTGCTGCTTCTGATTCTTGTTGGGTTTGGTGCTTTGGCCCTGCCTTCTTTTTTCATCTTTCTCCTCCATTTCTTTGCTTTCTCTTTGTTTATTCTCTTTCTCCAGTGTGTTGACACGTCTCTCAGAATCTTTACGGTCTGTTTGCTTGCTTTCCATGTTACTGGCCATGCTGACCATAATCTCAGGGTAGAATTGACTTCCAGCATCAGAGGCAGAGTTTCGCTGCAGTTGCTCTTTTAGCATTCGAATGATTTTTCGATGACCTCTGGCTTCGGAGCGAAGTACTTTCACAGTTTGATGCAAGTCCCCATGGCTATCGCTTTCTCCAGAACTCTCTGCGCTTTCTTTGGACTCAGTGGCGTTTTCCTCCTTCAAAAGTCCACGGAGTTCAGAAGCTTCTGAGCGGAGTTTGGCCACTTGCTCCCTACAGATTCAGTAGTTAAGAGTTTGATCGGTTTTTAAAGTTTTAATTTGATACAAAACCAAAGCTACTGTGTGAATACCTAGTTAGCATGAACATACCTGAGTTGAGAGACTGACTCCGCCTCACAGTCTGTGAAAAGCGTTTGTAATTGTGCCGTTTCAGATTCGTCCCTGAGGAATCTGGACATGGGTGGTACTGCACCTTGCTCTCTCTGGGATTGCTGATTACTTTCACTGGAATCTTCTGGAGAACGATCTCCCTCATCACATCTCTCCTTAGAGATCAATAACACACGGGACAACATTAAATACAAAAACAAGACCACTGTGAGGTTTCCAGATGAGTGCTAAAGTAAAATTCAGAGCTGAAGATCACGATAACAGTAGATTAATACAAAACTGACTGATTCTGTCTCTTACCTTCATGTTAGGAGGCATCAGTGTTGCATCATCTTTAGTGGTAGGTGGCTGCTCTCTCTGTGGTTGCTACAGTAATGGGATGTTTGGTGACACATGACTTAACAACACAAAATGCCATAATGGAACAGAATATAAAGAAATCACACAGTAACGGTAGGATGGGTGGCTGCAGGTGATCATGTGTAAGAAAATAAGCCAGAAAGACAGAGAGAGGAGATAACAGGGGTTAGCGGGGACGGAAGAGAGAGACAAAAGAGACAGAGAGAAGAGGAAAAAGAGAGAACTAGAGGGAGAACAGACACATGCATAAACACTCATTCAGCAGACAAACACGTTACAGACACAAACTTCTATAGAAAGCCTAACCTACGGCTTACTAATGTTAGCTAGAAACTCTTCAACAGACATGAGGTCAATCATAAACGAAACACGAATGCACAAAATCAGAAGATTCCTGCTTTCACAATGGCATCAAAACAAATTTCAGCTTCGCACAAACATATTCCAAATAACATTATGAAACAATTACCAAAAAATGCATTTCTAAGATTTTAATACCTTGGTAGGTGTATAGAGGTTGATAAGGTCTGGATCTTTCTGAGAGTCTCTTGGATCATTACCCTTAATGTCATTCTCCATCAGTACCATCCTCTTCTGTAGTTCGGCATTCACTGCCTGGAGCTCTAAGACCTGAAAGTGAGAGTAAAATGTCAAATAACCATCAAACTTTGTTTGGCAAAAATAGTACTTAGTGGTTAGGCACGCACCTTTATTCTGAGTTGTTCTACAGTCAAGTGCTGGAGCTCCTCCTCTGGCCCCTCCCCCACACATATACTCATATAGGACGTCTGCTCGCCAATCAAACTCAGCGTGTCCACTAAAATCATCAGATTAATTAGCATATACAGTCAAATAATGATGAGTTCTGAGGCATAATAATCAGTAATGAACTAATATAACTACTTGAATCAAGTAATGGGGTAATTATATAAATGGGTATGTACGTACTAGAATCGTTGGCCTGTCCAACCCCTCCTCCTCGGTTCTGGATCTGCCCTAGTCGTGCTTGAAGAGAAGTGTTCCAGCGCTGAGCTTCCTCCAGTGCATTACGCATGCTCTCTAACTCTGAAGGGTTCGAACCTGCACACACGTACATACACGTTCAGTTAGTGGCATTGCAAACACTATATATTTCATGAATGTATGTGCATCGCCCTAATATTTACAATATCAAAAAACAAAAACATGAACATTGTTCTTTGCATTTTTTTGGCCTTTGTATTATTTAAAGGACAGCTGAGAAAACAAAACACAAGATATTATAAGGAGATAATCAGGATATGACAAACCGAATTTGTGCCATAGCATATTATCTGCACTAATCATGGCTATGATATTCTCTGCATATTTATTTTAGTTTAGTTTTCAGGTCCAGAAATAAAAGAAATCAAATTTAAAATCTATTCTTCATTGTATAAACTAAATTTACATTAATCCTTACTAAAGTTATAAAAAAAACTTTAGTCAATAGTGAGTGAATGTTTGTCTTTTGTTATTTGATTACCATTGAAACAGACAGCAGCGAAGCAGGAATATTAGACTGTTGTCATTTTAAGTTGCATGGATACTGTTACACAATTAACGGTTTGCGTTAATTCAAGACATAACAGACTATGTTCACAAGGACACTCTCCAAGACGGGAATTTTAATATAATTTTGTTTAAATTAGAAGTGAAAAAACATTCACAATGGCACCGGGCAGTCCTTTTTGTCGAGCCCTGCTGTATTTTGTATGCGTTTCATTTTGTTGTAGCATTTATTTAATGATTTAACCCAGACTTGATTATGCAACAGATATTATACAACTCAGTGCCTTCAAGCAGTTAATTAATAAACCACTGGTTTGTTGTATCAGCCATTTTTCATGCTAATTTGCAGATAAATCGGTGCATCTACTTCCAAGCATACAAACTACATTATGAGTAGTGTGCCAGAGACACCTGGGTTGGGAGGAAATTAATCGGGTGAATTTGTTTCAGTTTTTTGAGTGTGCGATGACTGGCAAGTAGAATAAAACAAGTTGAATTTGGAACAAATTCAAAATTATGTAGTGGAATGAACGAGTTAATGGGATAGTTCACCCAAAAATTAAAATTCATTTACTCACCCTCATGTTCCAAACCTGTATGAATTTATTTCTGCTGAACACAAAAGAAGATATTTTGAAAAATGTCATTAACTAAAAAGTTGATGGGCCCCATTGACTTCCATTAGTTTTTTTTCAACTGTTTGGTTACTGACATTTTTCAAAATATCTTCTTTTGTGCGGGTGAACTTTGTTTTGTTTTTTTGTGTAAACTATCCCTTTAAATTATCAAATAAAGATTTTTCCTGATACACTCACATAAAAAATCTAATACTGTAGGTGTATACATTTTTTAATCCCCTGATGGTTAGAGAAGGCATCGCAATGGCAACTATCCCACAAGGCAGATGGACACAAGAGGATTATGGGTAAACAGAGCAGAAACAGACCGGGGCATTCAGCATTCAGTGCCATTCAACACTATCTGATCTGTTTCTCTTGTGCATTTATACGAAAATGCATGAACTTACAAGAATAAAGTGAGCATATGAGGAAGTTATGATAGTTTTAAAGGTTAATCGATAGGAAAGTTTCTCATTAGCATTGGTATATATCTTGTATATGTTTACACAGATATATATATATGTATATAAATAAATAAAGAGTCTGAATAAGTGAAGGCATATATGTGTGCAGAGGAAGGGTGGGGTGAATTTAGTAGTGTTTTAGTGTTGATGAGACACACAGACAGTTACAACACTTTTATTAGAAATAATTTTTTCTATAAATAAATAACATCACAAATGAATGAATTAACATGCAACAAACAGACAGAAAAAAAACAGAAAACAGATGGCAAGAAAAAAGCAGATGGCAAGAAAAAAAAGTTCAAAAACAGAACAAACATACAAGCATATCAGAGGAAAGAGAAATGCAAGCTTGATATGAATAAAAAAGGACAGTTATGTGGAGATGGTATGATGTAGAATTTGGATGTGATATTATTGTGTGTGTTCAGCATTGCACCAGAGTTATCTAAAAGTCATCCAGAAATTCAAAAACCTGATGGGCAAAATAAAAAGCATAGCCTTTGACTGGCTTTAGCCCTGCATCATTGCTGCCTGGACAAACTAAAAGGTTCTGACTCTTTGTTTGGTATTTTGGGTGATTAGATTTAAAGCATGAGATCTGATTGGTTGTCAGCACTCTCTGGCTGTACTGCACCTTCTCTCTGTTTGGCTCTCTGGATCTCTTTCTGTAGCTGATCTCTCAACTCCGTGTTCATCTGGACGCCACTTTCTAGCTGCTGTCTGAGGAGTGAAACAGCTGTGAGCTCCAACTGCAGTGCCTGCAGCCTCTCAACACTGAAACAAGACAACATAAAACATTATTAAAATGCAGGTTTCATCGCATTACTACATATACAACCTTTTTGGTGTCACACACACCTGTCGCGCTCTTTGACGGCTCTGATGAGGTCGGAGTAGAGATGTTGCTCAGCTCTCAGAGCTCGATTTAACTTCACCTGCTCAGTCTGCAAATCAGATAGAGATGCAACATCCTACAAAATCAGAAGAAAACCAAAATTAGAGATGCAAACGCATGTCAGCTTAAGTAGTTGAATACCTGTTCACGCATGAAAAGTGTTTGTGTCCTTTTGTACCTGTTGTTGGTTATCTCCTCCAATGATGGTTCTTTCTCTCTGAGGGAGGGAGGACATGCTGCATTCAGTCTCACCCAGTTGGGAGGCTTGATCCCGGGTCAGATGCAGTCGACTGTCCCCTCTCTGAGACAAACTCTGGTGCAGCTCCTGCAGAGAACCACTCCACAAAATCAGATGGAAAATGCACTCTAATATAACCTCATAGCTCATGGTTGGTAGGACACAATATGGAACTCTATGGAAAAAATGAATGAGATTTTTTCTTCAGGAAACCTATTTTATTTTAGGATATTCAATAGTTCCGATCTGTATCTTTAAGGCAGTGAGGGTATATTTTGTGTGTAATTTACACTTACAGTAATGATTTCTTCTTTAGTTTTGAGTGTCGATGTTAGGGACTCGATATTGGCTGTCTGTCCCTCTAATCTTGCCTTCAGTTCTGAGACTATAGACTGAAGCTCTGCTAGAGAAATCTGTCACAAACACACACAGTTACTCTAAAAGTTTCATACGTTGAAACACACAAATCCACACATTTATTAGACAAAAAAAAGACCTTGAGCTGGTTCTCTCTCTTCAGTGCTGCGTTAAGAGCTTCTGTTTTCTCTGTGAGCTCTTTCTTCAAAACTACCACTGATTTCTTACTGACTGTAGTAATGTTCAGCGTTTCCTCACTGTTTCGCCTGCTCAGCTCGGCTACAAACAAACAAACACAAAGAATAGGTCTAGATATAATTTAAGTTGGGATGAATGATCCATTGCTGCCAGATTTTCCACATCAGTGCACCCTTACTCTAAAACTGTTGTATTCTTACAGTACAAACATGCTCTCACCTTCTCTTTCCTCAAGTTTCTCCTGTAACACCTCAATGGTCTGTCTGAGCTCCAGCACCTGAGGTGGTGGCGCTTCACCCATCTTCATTTCCAACAGGATCCGATCTTTGTCCTGTCCACGTTCTAGCAACTTCTATAAAACCAACAGCACATCACTTGCCATTTTACATACATTTACTGCCACAACATGACTATCTAATGACAGCGTTTGAACACTAAGCAATCAATCTAAGTAAGCAGCCTTGCAATCAAAAGATTGCAGGTCAAAGTCTCACATTGATGAGCGAGTCCTTCTCCGCCAACATTGAACGGAGTTCAGCACTCTCTAGGTGTCCCTCCTGTGTCGCTGTGGCATTCAGTCTCTGTGCGTTTCTGAGCTGCATCTGTGCGTCTGCCAACTGCTTGCGCAGATCCTGCAATTCAGCTGCACTCCCATTCAGAGCCTGTATGTGACGCTCCACACTCTCCTGCAAAGACAAAAACAAACAGCACATTTATTCCTCCCTACATGTAGAGTGACAGGAAATTGTGCTCATAAATGCATGTATCAAGCATTAGTGGAAGTGTACGTATGCAGTACCCTCATAAGCTGGTCTTTGCTGCTGATGGTGGCCAGCAGGTTTTCCACAGCGGTCTGGTTCTCAGTGACTAGCCTCTCTCTGTCCTTCACCGCCTCTGACAGCATTGCCTCTGTGAGTTTTAACCTTTGACTCATCTGCTCTGCAAGGTCACGACCCTGAGACTCTGACTGGCTCAGAACTCTATTGGCCATGTCCTGCAAAGTGAATTTGAAAAAACAAACACAAAAAGCAATTTCACACCAACCAAACACTGACTTGGGCCAGCATAAAAACTCTAGTGTGAAAGTGTGTGTACCTCCATGTCTCTCGTTTTGTTGTCCAGTGCTTGTTTTAAGTGTTGTATAATGGCGTCCTTCTCTCTAAGAGCTCTCTGAAGATTTTCTTCAGTCTCATCTTTACACCTCTGAAGATTCTTCAGTGAGTTCAACAACTGCTGCAGTTCGAGATCTCTCTCCTTTATGAGAGCATCAAAACTCTACACGCATACACACACAAAGAAAGAAACCATTAGCATCTGATTCCACATTAGCCCAACATCCAATCAGAAGTTAAGGAAAGTTAGGAAACTATGACAATATGCTAAATTTATAGATGTAAACACACTTACGTTAATGGTCTCCTCATTGTGTGAGAGCAGGTTGTTGAGACGTTCCACATCTCTCTCTTTCTCTCTCAAACTCAGCTGCAGCAAATGGATCTCATTTTCATTCTCCTCCATGGCTGCAAACTTATCATCCAATGCTTTCTGCACACAAATTAAAAGATCTCATGTTGAGTGTGATCAGTATTATGGAGGATCTGGATTGACACTGGCAAAACACCACATTTCTGACATCAGAAACTGAAATCACTAACATACTGTACTTTTAAGTACTTCTGTATTTCTATATGAATACAAAAAATAATAAATGAACAGATGCAAACCTCAAGTGCTTTCTCTTTCTCCTTTAGTCGTGCTCTCAGTTTAGCGACTAGGGGATCACCTTCTTCCTGGGTTCTGTTCTTTTCCAAATCTCTAACCATGTTCATATAGTCCTGTTAACACAGTCTGGAGTGAATGAAGGCAGAGAGGTGTTGTGTGCAAGCTCTGTGTGTGTGTGTGTGTGTGTGTGTGTGTGTACCTGCAGCTGCTGGTCTTTATGATTCAGGCTGGCTGTAAGTCGTTCTATAGTGGTCTGTAGTTTTTGTTCAGAAGCACGGTTCTGTTCTTGCTGTTCTAGACGCTGCTGTTCTAGAGCGTTCTCTCTGTCAGCCAGAGCGCAGTTTAGCTTCTTTACCTGGTTCTGAAGATCCTGTAGTTAAAAAAAGAACGCATTTAAAAAAAAAATTATTATTGTTATTATTAAAAGATTTTATTTTAGCATTCAAATTTCTAAATCATTTTAGAAAAATGTTTTTTTCAGATAGTTTTTCTCCCTACGTGATAAACCATGCAAATCTTCTTTGTATTGTAAGAAATCTTTAGTTAAATATTGCCTTTTATTGCTATTTATAAAACTGGGAAATACAGCAATAAGAAAAGTAATATTTCCAACCGTTTTCTTATAGTGTATTAAAAATGTTTCCTGTTTCTGCACGTGTTTGTGTTACTCACGTTAGTATCCTTGTCTCCCTTCTTCTTCTGTTGCTGTAGTTGCTCCAGCTCTTGTTCCAGCTGCAGTCTGGCCTGCTGAAGGAGGGAGAGTTCTGAATCTCTGCTGCCGAGCACACGCTGCAGTCTCTGGGCTTCCAGCAGCGACGAGTGAGCCTCCGCCTGGAGCCTTGACAACTCAGCCTGCTGCTCCAGGAGAAGAGACTGCTGGTCTTCAGCCCCCTGGAACACAAAGAAGAATGTAATACACACACTACACAAACCCTTCACCCACTCCTATACGAGTGATGAGGAGTAAACAAGTAGCATGAAAGCTCCAGCTGTCAATCAACTGCACTCAAAAAAATGTGGGGTAGTTTTAACTCAATTTTGGGTCAAATATGGACAAAACCAAACGTTGTATTAAAAATGCAATTTAAAAATGTAACCCAACGGCTGGGTTTGTCCATATTTGACCCAAAATTGGGTTAAACCAACCCAGCATTTTTTAGAGTGTGTTGATTCAGAGATTAGAGTCTTTACTCAAAAGTGCACATGAGCTACATGCCTGATATTTCTGTAATTTGGCTTTATGAAGGGCCTCTCGAGCCTTAGCCAGAGCCTGATCCTTCTCTTCAAGATCACCGGACAAATCTTCGATCTAAAATAGAGACAGAAAGAAAGAGAAATAGATATAAAATAGCATTTTATGATAGTTTTTATTGTGAAATTTGATCAAATTTTAAGGGAAAATTATGTTATTTGAGATTGTTTTCAAATACAATATGGAATCAATGTCAATGTTTGACTGAGTCGTACTTCTTTTTCCTTCTCTTTGAGAACTAGACTGAGGCCCTGGATTGTTTTGTCTCGTTTTAAAGAGTTCTTCTTCTCTGCAGTTAGCTCGATCTCTTTCTCCTGAAGCTCATCAGAAAGAGCCTGAAACACAGTAGGAAAGCCAGTCAGACTAACACATATGTATCCTTTGCTGTTTAATGACCTCTAAAATGAAAACGGTCATTAAACTATTTCTGAAATGCCAGAAAATCATTTGTCATACCATTACCGGCCATGTTAAAATGGCTAATGTCAATTTTTGATGCCAGTAGTTTGCATGTATGCAGAGAGGATTTGTTTTTACCTTCTTTTCGCTCTCCATTTCTTCTAGCGTGTGTTTAAGTGTCTGGCTGCTGCTCTTGGCCATGTTCAGTTCTTCAGTCAGCTGTCTGGTCTTCTGCTCCAATCTGCTCAGCTCATTCTGCCTTTCAACTAATACCTGTGACACACATAAAAGCACTTTTAATTTGAGACAAACAAAAACGAAGCTGTTCAGTATAGTAATAGAATTCATTGCCCTTAATGTTCTTAATATTTTTTTGTCGTACTCTACTGTTTGAGTAAGCAGAGGGTCATCAAAATGTCACAGGCAGTGTATGAGGGGTGTACCTCCTGTTTGAGAGGAGTGTAATCATCATTAAATTCCTCCTCCATCTCTCTCAGGCTTGTCTCCATCCTCGATTTCCATGACGCATCCCTGTGGGCATTTCCACGTGTGTACTGTGGATGTTTCAGTACTGGAATTTTGCTCCCATTGTAGTGTGGGACGGGCCGCACTCCTTGCACACTCTTCAAGAGCTGAAGTATATCAAACAGCACCGTGGTCGTTTCTAAGGTTCCGGGGGTTGAGTTTTTCAATGGCTGTGTCCGTCTGAAGGGTGATGCACTGATGAGGGCGTGGTCATGCTGCCCCAGGGCCACTGATTGGAGGGAAGCCGACCGTGATATCAGAGTGCTCTTCTTATGCACGACGTCCAGGTAGTCTCGACTAAGAGAACGAGGTCGGGCTCCCGGCCCACCAGCTGTTCTAGAACGCATGTCGCTGCTCTGATGTGAACATGAATATGATTTTGAACGGTGTGAGTGATCTGTTCCTATTCTACTAAGAGGCTCAAGGCTCACACACCTCCTTAATCGACCTTTGAACTTCTGCTGATGGCCATCACCGACAATACCCACAGCAAAAGGCCCTTGACTTCTTCCTGAAGTATCCTGTATGTTATCAGTCCACGCTTGCCGCTGCTTTGGTTGAGGTCGCTGGATGCATTGCAGCCGTTTTGGACTACGTAAACTTGCTCCAGTCTGAACTTCCTGTTTGAGAGGTTTCTGTGATGCGTTTCCACCTAGTTTGGTTGGGTTATGTTGTTTGTATTTGTTCGTGATTTGCGTTTTCAGTCCATCTCTCTCCTTCTGTAGCCGCTGCAGCTGAGAAGCATGTGTTTCTTGCAGTTGTTCAATGGCGACATCACATTGGACGACACGCTCGAGCAAGAACACGCATTTCCCGCAGAGAAACTCACTGTGACCGTCCCGTTGCAACTCTACACCCAACACATGAGAGAGGACCACTGCCAGCCTCAGACGGCCACATGCACTGAACAACCAACGACACTGACCGCCCTGCACGCATATGCCGCACACACGGCATGGGTCACGCATGTTCACCAGACGAACACTAAAACTCTGATACCACTGACAAATAAACACACTTCAAAAACATGGCATCGCAAAGCTCTCTGATCTTTACACGTGATATCGTTCCATCCATCTTCCTCTGAGTCTTCCTGTCCATCTCCCTCTGCACTGAACTAACTGTGCTCTGCCCACACAGATTTAAACCCTCTAATCCACAAACACACACAGGAAATCCATTGGGTGATGTGCACAATGTCTGCTAACACACACACGTCACACACACACACAGAGAGTAATCCTCTCAGCGGGTGCCTGATGAGAAGAGTTGTATTTGGGCCACTGATGCTCATGCTACAGGTCACGCTGGAACATGTTAGTAGGGGTGGTTTCACTCGACCAGTATTTCAATGTCTTTCCTTCCAAATGCTCTACAAAGACATAATTCATATCGTTTGGAATGCAGGGTTTCCCATACATTCGTTAATTTGTGGCGGCCCGCCACAATATCAACGCTGACCGCCACGCATTGATTTTCAGGATCATCCGTTGGAGGACGGATTGTTGCCGGTGCTTATTCCACCAGAATCAATCCGGAGTTGAATGGTCAGTATAATGAACACTATAACTCTAAAAAGTTAGTCTGTTAAATGCTGTCGCGTTTCCTCCACAGATTCGCGCAATTTACTAAAACGTAATTTTTTTCCTCTCACGATCAGTCATTCCAAAAATCATGGCAACGGACATTGGTAGGTTTAAATATATCACAGAGCCACCACACTAGACATTATTATATTATTACTGATAATGAGACGTAGGCCTAAGCGTGTTATCCGAGCATTAATGGCAAGGAAAGACTCCTATACTGTGAGCGGCACATGTGAGGTGTTTTCTTACTTATTTCTGCTCCGAGGTCTTGATTATGGCATTTCTTTGAGGTTTAGAAGCCAGTATTCCAGTATTTGGTCTTTTATGAATTCTCATAATCTGTCCAAATACACATTTTGGGTATCTAACGTATACTTTACTGGAGTAATTATTTATATATATATAATTAATAATATATAGTAATTTTTCAGCCGACTTTTTACTTCTACTCCTTACATAGGCTATTCACGCAATTATCTGTAGGCTACTTTCTACTCCATACATTTTAATACAAAGCCTACTGTTATGGCATTTCGGCTTGTTTTCATTTCTGTTTGACATTGTAAAAAAAAAAAACCTATCCAGATAAATCGCGCCATCCAGATAGAGTGCATTTGATTGTGGTTGGATGAGAAGTAGGCCTATAAACATATACCATTCCGGTTTGTACACGGTGCATAACACCTGCAAGAAGTGTCACGCATTGATTGTCACAGAGTCACTCGTTTCGGTCTTTTGTATTTATCTCATGTAAAAACTGTTTATAATATATTTAATATGCCGCAGCACCCAAAATGTCTCTGGCCGCGCTGCTCTTACTATGCAACGGAACCGGCAGGAAACAAGCGCGTCTCCCCTGGAGTTCTGCAGTCGAGCCTGCCACTTATCAGCCAATCAAAAAAATAAGAAAAATGCTATACAATAGCCAATCAGAAAATAGTATTATTGTATCTGGGTAAGATTTAATGCAACAACCAAAAAATATATATATATATATCCTGAAATTGTTCACTTGATTCTCTCACTCCTGCTGCCTTTCTTCAAAACTTAAACTCAAAACTTATTTTTAATAATCTGAACAACAAACCCTAATTCAACTACGGTGAATGTCATGAATGACATCTTAAAATTGTGTGGTTTGAGGAGAGGTTACTTTTCACCAATCAGACTTGCAATGTGTGCCTGGCAGGCAATAGGGAAGATGAAAAAAATCTCAAAGACTTGCATTGAAGGAAGTACCTGAGCCATATCTAGAGATCAGAAGATCACAAGGACTTGAGATTGTAGTCTTCAGACTTGGGCCAGAACACTTAACAACCATCAATGACTAAAGTGGCTAAAAATCACTAATAAACCTCAAACAAATTTACAGCAACACTTTGGTGACCATCTACAACACCCTAACATCAAAACACAGAGTGAATGGTTTTTAATGCTTGGGTTTTCATTTGCAACAGACACAGACTGCTGCCAACCTGCTAATCCAGCTTAGCACACTGCCCTTCTAAGGGCTCCCACACTCTTTGACCTTTCCAGTCATTTTTAATTACAAGATCGGATATATTTCTCAGGGTGGATCAGGGACCAATCTTTTAAAGAGGTAGATTCAAACTATTATGCTTATGAGTCCACAAATGTCTATAATAAATCCTGAAACATGAATGGATGATTCAGCTTTCAAAGGCCACTTTCTCCATTTTTTTATGTTAAGTAAGAAATAACTAGTAACATGCCACCCAATAATCAACACAGGCCAATATAACCATGCTGGCTTGCTTACAAGCGAGTTTTACTCTATACACACACTCATGAAGAGGAGCATTCTGGTAGTTCTCTGCTTACCTGTTTGTCTCTTTCTGCATTTTCTCTCCCATGGTCTAGTTCTTCTCTAAGGATCTGTAAAAACAAAAAATACACAAAACACCATCACTCAAGTGTTTGTGCAAGTGCCTTTGAGATAGAATAAACATTGGTGTAAGAAAGCCACTGTTGTGCTTTACAAAACTGAGAGACTAACCTGTAGCTGACTGTCTTTTTGGCCAATCAGGGAGTTCAGCTGAGTCATCTGCTCTCCTGTAGGCTGGTGTGGGTCATTCCTCTGAAGCTCTCCAATCATGGCATCTTGATCTTTGAGTGTCACCTGCAGTTGCTCAATAACACTGTGGAAAACATATCAGGGATTTTCAGAACTAAAAGTTATACTTTGTTAATCAATTAATTGTCTTTTAGTACTTTCATTTCTTTCTTGATTACCTCTCCTTCTCCTGAAGGGCTTGCTGGAGCTCTTTGAGCCGTTCAGGGATGGATCCTGAATCAGCCGAGGACCCCGGATGGTTGGCGGCCTGTTGCTTTTTCTCCAATTCAATATTTTTCAGCTTCTCCTGTTCAGCAATGGTGGCCATGCTTTCCAATTCCTCTTGGGCAGCTTGCAGAGACTGAAGAAAAAGAGAAAGCAAGGGCAATAACTAAAGATGAAGAACATGTTCTCAACCATTTGCAAAAAACATTGTGGGGTTTGTTTTACCTCCTCCAGCTCTTGAATCCGAGTGTTGAATGCTTCTCTGAGCGACTCCATTTCTCTGTGCATCTTCTCTCTGCCATCATCAACAACACCTCGACTGGCCAAACTCTCCAGTGCTTTCCTAGACACACAAACACATACCATTATGATCCTTGTCTTACATCCAATGGCGTCTACATGTTCTCAAATGCAAATATTCAACCTGAAAGCCCAAATTAGACATAACCAAGCGTTTCCAGTGTAATGTTCATTTCATAAATGACAAAAATGTTGTTTATACATTTTTCAAATGTCAGGAAATTTGGGACGGGTCTTAGTTTGACATGTTTTAATCAGTTTGCACATTTTTTTTCACATTTTTTTTATATCAAAAACCATTTCAGTAAAAAAAAACTGAAATGTATAGGACAACGTAAAGCAAAATATTACCACTTAGTAATGAAATTACAGCCAATCAGAACAATTTGATGTTTAATAGCTATGTGGAATGACTCACACTTGTGAGCTACATTTCACAATCCAGTGTTTACCGCAGGATTTTTGTGAAACCGTGGTGGGTGGACGTCAGTCCCTCTACAGTGGTACGTGCGGGGGCATTTTTTTTTAGACAGAAACTGCAGTCAAGCTTTTATTTTGGCGGAAACTTAAAAAGAGGCTCATCACAAATCTATGCAAATGTGAAAATAATGCATAACTGCGTTCCCAAATGCTCAGCACATGCTCAGATGGAGTTCACATACATCCATTCACTGTGAACAGATGCGGAGCTGATCACGTGAGCACTTCTCTGTGTGCAGTCTTTTGATAAGGACACAAAGCCTTATCACGCTTTCGATATTAGTTTGTTTGATAGCAATGGCGCAAAACATGACATTAAAGTATGAAAATATGACATTAGATAAATCATTGCACGATATCTATCAAAAACTAAAACCAAGATACAGAATGTCTATCACATATCATAATTGGTTAGGACAGACAGCCAACAAGAAGAACAAAGAAACAGGTTTTATTGCTTGTCGCATCAAGTTAGGATGGTTAATTAGGAAAAATAGGAAGTGAACATATAAACAAGACTTACGATGCAGACACAAGCAGTTCCTGTTTCTCAGCCAGATCTCGTTTCATTGACTCCACCTCCACTTTCAGCTCAATGTTCTACACACACAGATATAAAAGTTACTTACAATCAATAAAATAAGGTCACTGTGCATAGAACTACTTGCATCAAAAGCCCCTTTCTCACTGGGTAGTTCTAGGAACTAGCCATTAGGATGGTTCCCCAAGAACTACATTTTCCCAAAGGGCAATTTTCCTGGTTGCATTCGAACCACCAGTAGGAACTCTTAAGTAACGTAAAGTAAGTAGCTTTGCTTGTTGTTTTGGATTTTATTTTCACAGACCGGCGGACATTTATCATGAAAACGCCAGAGCCTGAACACACAGCACTCCCATTCATCGGTTTAACAGTCCTGTTGAATAGATTATTAGATAGAACTGTTTACAAAGAAAGTAGACCGTATATGAAACAGTATTAGCGTTTGCCATGTGGTTGATGCCCAATGTCGCTAGCTGAGCAGAAGTTCATAATCATGTTTCGCTTGATCCCCTCAAAGTTGCGTTGGATTTTCTCTTTGGTTTACTGTGCGTACCCCACCTCCGGCAAGAACGACAAAATTCGATATTACCACCCTACCAACAAAGCCGTAGAAAGATTCATGGACGCTCTGACGTAGATTGAATGCTTGGTCTTTTTTAAAGCTTTATTTAAAAGGGGCCGTTTTTCATGTTTTTCATATTCGTACAGTTAGTTCGAGGTGAAAATATAGAGCATAGGCTATAATCTCTGTGTGTGTACACGTCTTTTTTTTTTTTAAATGGCAGGTGCTGGTGTTTAGTGTGGGTTCGGCCAATTAGCTTACAGTTACGTCACTGGAAGTTCCTATTATGCTGGGTTAGACCCCACAAGTTCTAGGAACGATGTCATATTTGTGCACATGTGTGTTTGTGACGGTGTGCGTCAGTAACCGTTTTGTAAATGTCCTCTGTGGAGTCGTCACATTTCTGCTGCACACGTTCTTCCAGAAAATAGATCCTGAGCTTCAAGTTAAAGTTTTCCTTTTTCAGAACAGTGATTTGCTGCAAGGGAAATCAGAAGACAGAAATTACTCAAGAATATTCCTGAATACATACACAGACAATGCAAACAATGCAAAATCTTCTTATTTAAGCTGTAGTTCTGGAAAATTTCAAGTAATAGACTGGAATTTACACTATATTAACATACACCACAGCTCTCTTGGGACATTCATTAGAGGTTATAGTAGTGATTCTAGCTAGATTCATATTTTCATATTTTAAATGGTCCCGGTCACAAAACCAGATTGAACAACAATGAACTAGAGAAAATCTCCATCAGAATTTTTATTCTGCCTGAACTATCCCTACACACTGAACATTTAGGAATATTCAGTGATTTCTCATTACAATACTCAGACTCATTCATGAAAAAACATAAGCAGAGCTGTTCTTCAAATAACTGAATTGCAGAAAAAGAGCGAGAAAGGGGAATGTGGAGGGAGGGGACGAGAGCTAAAAGAGAGTAATGAGTGTGTCAGTAATAAGGGTTGGCATGAGTGTGTGTGTGTGTAAGAGAGGCTGCCAGGGCAGTGAACTGTGCGTCATTGTACTCCGAGCGTTTTTCACTTCAACATCTGGGGCAGAAAGAGGGGGAAGGGAAAGAAAGAAATACAAATAGTCTGAAATAACAACAAACACCACAGTGATGGGCAGTGGTACCTTCTTCTGAAAGGTCTCTGTGTTTCTACAGCACACACTTTCTCTCTCTCTAAATCATACACACAGCCACAGGAATGCACAACGATCTTTATCTCAGTACAAAGAAATAAACCCCTTTCCTTAAATGGACAGGCAGATATTCTATACCAGAATATCATGATTGCCAAAGAAACCAAAATAGTTGCATGCTGACGCTGACCCATTAAAATGAAGTTTAAAATCATCAATAAGTAAGAAAGGCATTTAAACTGATAACAATGAGAATGTTTACACAAAATTATTTTTCATTCAAAGTTTCAAACTCATTTTAAGGGTTTAGATCCAGATCCAGAAGTAAACAAGTCTAAATATTCTGATTTTAATACATCAAAACATAAACAGGCGTGCACACTGAGTAAGCTGAAAGAACACTAAACAACATGATAAACAGAGATAAAGAAAATGCACACAATTCTAAAGGTGTGGATTTGGTTTTGCTTAAACTATACAGTTCCAGATGAAGAGAAAAATAGCTGCTTATAACAAATAATCATGTAAGGATAATGAATATATAAGCACACTTAATGGCTGTTTCAAAACCTTGTGAGCTGCCTATTAAGACATCATTTGTGTCATCACAGGCACAGTTTCCTAAGAAAACAAACAAAAGCAAACATTCTGATTCAATTCAAGAAATGTTCAGGTTTGTTGTACTTACGTTCTCGTAATCTTTCATGGTCAGAGCTTTGGTTGGAGACATCCTCTGTCCTGGAAACAGAGGCGTTGCAGATGAGAAGACAACAGACAGACGAATGAACAAACACACTTCTGTTCACTCCAGAAATTATCTTATTTCAAACAAGTGTCTTATTTGTTATTTTCAGAATATTTCAACCTTTGAGGCTTTGATGAAAATCTAACTATGACCATGTGGTTTGGTACGCAAGGACAGACTTCAGAGAGAAATACAACAAGCGTGTGAGGCCGTGTGTGTCTTCATAACAGATTTAAAAGTAAAAGTCTAGAGGCAGGAACAGGATCTGCTGCCTTTCATCTCATTCTTTTACACAACACTAACAGTCTCTATAACTCAGAGTATATAGTCCTAAATTTGCTTAAAAATTAAAATCTCTTAAAAAGCATAAATTCCTCATTTGTGTTGAACTTTAAGCATGCGTATATTGCATATGAATGCATTCATATTTTTATTTATTTGTTTATTCATTATTTTCTGCAAGCTCCAAGACTGTTGCGGTCACTGTCACTTCTTGAAGGAACAATAGAGAATGAATCCCATTCAATATCGTGATGTATTGAATTGTGATTTCAATCGTGAGGTAAATTGCGATACCCGGTCCAAGTAATGAGATTATATTAAAAGATATGAGGGAATGTCTACCTGTTATGTTTTCCATGCTGAAAGTGCTGCTGCTCAGAGACTCCGGCAGTCTGGAAATACTGCAACAAACACACACACAACACAAAGAGACAAACATAAGTTACACATACACAGAGTCACCCTCCAATGACAAAAATAAAACAGCAAGAAAAATACACAAAAATCACAACAAATCCCAAACCTGAAACAGGTGCAAATATCCAGAGGTTACACTGAATACTAGCGTCTAGCCTATTCTATTTTACGATCCAGCTCATGGCAACACGCACAAACAGTGAAAGAATGGACAGTGCATATATATGTGTGGAATGGATGCTATTCATAATCCAACCTCAAGGCCGGGAACAGGAGCAGAAATAATATGTGTGTGTGCTATCATAACTTTAAAGTGCAGTGCTGGCTACAAGCGAGAGCATGATGTAAGCAGGCTGTCTGAAACTAATGCGCATGCACAGATCACAGCATCTTTTGGCTCGTTTCCACTGAGCGGTACGGTACGCTTCGAGTCGCTAAACCAGGATCCAGCTAGCGTTTCCACCGTCAACAGTACCCTTACTTGAAAGGCGTGGTGTTTGCCGGAAAGAAGCGATCAACGTCATTTTCACGCGAAGAAAACGACATAGTAAACAACAATGGTTGATATACAGCAGATCTTGTTCTTGCTTCTCAGCATGTTTGTCACAAGAAACAATCGCCGGCATTAGGCGTTTCTCAACACCGAGTAGCCAACGCAAAGTCCGACTCAGCCAGAATGACTCCAGAGGACGCGAGTTCAGTAATTCTGCTAATGGAACAGCGCGTTCTTGAATGCAACACTCACCTCGCTCTGCTACTCTGGTTATCTCTGTATGTACATTTTAGGCAACAATAAAATGAAATGTTATAAAACACCACTCTGCTTCTTTTCGATTTCATAAATACATTTATTCCTACATTTCATTTTAAATAGTGTGTAATGTTGCTGTTGGTGCATGAACAGTATCTGCAAAGTTGCAGCGCTGAAAATTCAGTGTAAGCAGAGATTTCGTCTTTTAAAAATCAGGAAGTTTAATGCCTAAAAACGACTCGAATAGGACTAAAACAGGTTTTATACGTCACTAATACATACAGTTACATCAACCCTCCCTCTGGATTATGCAAAAAGGTCATGGCCATATTTCTGTGGCTCATCGAGTGTGTTATGTTCACCTAGCTGTCGGGTCTTCTGTGTTCGAGCTTCCCACGGACGCTGTACTTCGTCAACAATGGATACAATTTATGTTTGATTATGTTCCTGAAAATGACGATCGTAATCTAGCTCTCTGTGCTGCGCATTTTATGGAAGACAGCTTCCAGAATCTCCACGAATTCAACACCGGATTCAACAAGAAACATGAAGCAGTTCCAACTTTAAAACCAGAGGCAGCAGTTGTTGGGCCACAACCTGTAGGCTTAGACCTAATAACTTTAAATGTATTTGCATGTATAATTTCAGACGTGATCATTATGTTTTAGATTTATCAAATGCCAGCACTGGCTTTATAGCCACTAGGCTACTAGTTATGCTATTTCGTGTCTACGACAAACGCATACAAATATTTTGGACCTGAATTTTGTATATGTACTAATGTTATGTATTTTTCATATCTACTCTGACGTTATTTTCAATTTGATCAAGAACGTAAACCAGTGCCAACGCTGTTTCTGTATATACTAGCCAGTCAGTTCGATGCTATTTTGTGTAAAACAAACGTGTATAAATTTAAAAACAATATAGGCAATTCAGGCATTCAACAATATAGGAATTACCATTCAGAAACGTTTTGTAAGAGCCGTGTTTGGTGAGGTTCTGCTTGACTCTTTTTATCGCCGCTTTCTGGGACTGATTCTGGCTCACACTGATACTGCAGTATCGACACCATTATGCACATTTGACAGGAACACATATGCAACTTTCTCCCTTAAAGGTAATGGGCGTGAATTTTCTGGACAATGTGCACTACAGTTTAGCCAATCACAACACACCGGCCCAAACTAACCAATCTGAGCCCACTGCCTGTTTCTGAGGGAGTGGTTTCATAGACTCAGGAAGTCGACCCGTTGTTCGAGGACAGAGGAGAGCGCGGTTGACAATAAGGCCACCCTTAAAAATATTCTTGTTTGCCGTAACCCGACCGACCCTGTCAATTTAGGGCCGACCCAATTTTTTTTTTTTTTTCCTTTTAGTCCGACCGACTTGCCGGTTGTAACCTGCGTTCAGACCGACCGATTTTTTTTTTTTTACTCTTCAAACGACTAATTCAAAATCAATAAAATAATATTAATTATATTTTAGTTAGTATTGTAAAAGTTGCTTGTGTCTAGCCAACAAACGTAGGCTACGTTCTTTCTTAAATAAAAACCCGTGGCGTCATAGTCATCCGATTATGTTTACACCATTGGTTTAACGTTAAGCGTGTCACTATATGGCTTGTACGTTCGCTCGTTTCAGTGTTCCCGCTTGGTACCCGGTATTAAAAGGGCAACGGTGCTGAATATCAACCATTTCTATAATAAAAATATTAAACAATTTGTCTGTGATGCAATTTTGCTATTCGCAGTCCAGAAGAGAGAGCGATCTCTCACCCGGAGCCACAGCGAGCACAGCACGACAGCCCTGCTTAATGAGTGACAATGAGGACAAAACGTGGTTACACTTTAGATCTGGGATATTATTCTAATTGTATTTTAGATTTCCGCTTTCAAAGATTATAAAAAGAAGATATTTGAGATGAAACCATTACAGAAGCATTGTGTCTAGCGCAACTTCCTTCCCTTCACAGCGTTGCGCTGTCATTTCTTCCTAAAACCCAAACCGTCAGAATCAGCACGATCGGTGATTGTTGTAAAATGCAGTCTGTACTGTTGCTAAACTGCGGACGCGTTCAATCATTAAAAGAGCTATTAAAAGCACAAAAGTCTGCGCAAGAGAAGTTGTTCACGACGCGCGACACGCGCTCCGAAATGCACTAAAACGAGACAAGAAAAGTAGGCTATCGCCTCATTTTGGGCTTCATGTGCGCATCTAAACCATCAAATATACATAAAATATAAAATGACCTGCTCTGAGATTCATTTAAACACAGTTTATGTCTTAATTGGATGTAAATTGGGAGAAAATGATGGTGCATCATTCATCTATTACAGTAGAGTTCTGCATTTGGTCTTAAAGGGGCAGTAGTCTAATAAACGTGACGATTGAGCCAATGCGAATCAAACAACAAAAGGCAGATAAAAATCACTCACAGCTCTTGAATGAATAACTTAAACTTTAATAAGCATTAATCTAACTATGATAAACTATGTAGTGTCATTTTACATTTGATTACTAGCTAAATTAAATTTCTTTTCAGAGAGAGCGACAGACTTGACTGAAAAGCTAATTTTAGACCTTCCTGAAATTAAAGCACTGTGTATATAGGCTAATTTGTATCTTTGTTTAATTGTATTCTTTGTTTGACCATGTGTTTGTGCTTGTTTTTGCTGATCTCATGTATATATGCATAACAAATAGATATTTTATACATTTTGTGACATTTTGAGCCTAAAATGTAACTGGTCGTATTTTGCATTAACACCTAGCGGTGGATGCACAGTTTGAAGACCCAGTCAGTGACGTCACAATATGCATTTTTTTTTTTAAATTCACGATCACCATCTCCAAAATTGTACCTTTTTTTTTTACACTGAATCTTGGAAAAAAAAAATATAGACCTACCTACCGACCCTTTTTTTAAAAAAAATTGCTGTTACTGCAAACCAAAATATTTTTAAGGATGGCCTAAAAGTGAAATTTATGAAAAATAAGAAAAGAAAAAGCACGAATACATGTTATATCGCACCCCATAAACACATGCAAAGAAAAAAAGCAGTAAACCACCCCTTTAACCACTACAGAGACATCAGAGTCAGCGGCGAACATCAGAACGACTAGCCGAGGTAAGGCTGTTTCAGGCGGGGTACATGAGCACCGAGCGCCCGCTGATAGCTTGGAATGGATCTCAGTCAAATTATCATAAATCTATAAAAAAAATAAAACAAAAGATTTGATCTTTAAAAAACGACTTTCTCGCTTGAAAACTCTTAAAACTACATTTCGTGACACAATAACAGTAATATTATATTTCAACTGTATATTAAAAAAATGGCACTTCTAATGCCCTTGTAGCACGCTCAAGTGGTGATACTCTGTCAACCAATCACCGTTCTGCAGTGAGTCTAGCTCCACCTTTTAGTACCCTTTCACTGTGCTGCTAGGTACCCCAGCGGAAGGGTACCCAAAAAGTAGTACAGTAATGGATCAGCTTTTTGGTACCATTCACAACTTTTGACAGTGGAAAAGCAAATAATTGCGTATCGTACAGTGGAAACGCGCCATTTATGTTGTGTGTGTATGTGTGTGTGCGTATATTTGCTCAGACAGTCATTCAGACCTATGGCAAGCCCATTAGGACACTCGGCACACTGAACTTACATAAGACTGAGCAGCTGTCAAACAGAAGAGCCTCATAAGTCAAATCTGATGCATTCTTGAATTTCTTATGAAACATCTAATATTTCAACCAGACCAATTTACAGGCCTTTATTGGGGAGTATAAAGATGAATTAATGATAAAGCATAATTTAGTGAATTTTGTGTAAAAATAACATTCTGTAAAAATAATCATGTCTTATTTCCTATTATTAAATTGGATTATATCATATAAATAAGTCTATTTTATATAAATAATATGTTAGTAGACGTATGCAGAAATTAAACTGTCATGCATAAAGTTCATTTTATCTTCAGACCCATGCATGTTGGTATTATTTAAATTCTCTTTTAACTACTAATAAAGTGTATGAAAAATTCCCATCTTTAAAAAAATTTAGATTAATCAAAATGTAGGCTATATTTTGATGTTTTTCTGTTGTTGGTGCCAGATAGCCGACAAACAATTTTTTCTTCTTTAAAAAAAACAAAACAATAATAAATAGCCTAATTGTTATACTAAAACAACAAATATCAATAGTTCATAATTATGGTTTTACAATGACTATAATAATAGGCTTTCAAATCAGATAAGAATCTTTTATCAGTCCATCTCTAGTTCAAAACCATTTAGCTGAATTTTCTCTCGAATCAGCGAGAAAATGTGTAAAAAGTACATATCAGCATCAGCCACTGACAAAACCCCAACACAACCCTCAAAACCATTACATCCTATTTGTGTGTACTAAACAGTAACAAAAATGTAGCCTAAAAATATAACAACTTCCATAATATCCATCCATATAGCAATCAATCACACATTCATGTGAAAATTTGCTCAACAGTGCAAAATCAAGTGTCTATTTAGACTATGACAGGGGTCTCCGGTCCAGGAGTTGACTTTGAGCTCCTCCGACCCCAAAGAAACACACCTGGTCTTGGTCTATGACATTGTCTATTATTTATTGTAAGAGTATTATTAGAGAATCGAGCCAAACACACCACCTTCAGCCACTCCACAACACAACACAGCCAAAAAACTTCCTCTTCTCACGGTTTCCTGCACTTTTAGCATTGAGCTAGCCACAAGAAAACACACAAACTATCATATAACTGTTTTTATAGGTTTACATACGAGTCAGAGTTTCAGAAATATATCTGAATTGGTTAAAAGCTGCTATCAGATGTCAGGGAATAAAGCAGCAGACCGATATCAGCTTTCATCTTGTGTTTCCCCCACACGCTCCCCAGCTGGTTTATAAAAGTGACACAACAAGGACACAACCATCTGGACAGCAATAGATTGATCTCCAACTTGACAATCAAACCCAAGAGTCCTTCAACTCCTACCCATTAAAGACCTCCTGAACTTGGCAAAGTCTGATCTCTGAATTTAAGCATCAGTAATCTAATACAAATCTACACATCTACAGCTCTAACTCTATATACAAGCAGGACAGGTGTAACAGTGGAATAACCTACCTACATCAGTCCTTCATGGTCACATCATGGTCACAGAAAAGTAAAAGACAGAGATCAGTGCGTCAGATAATAAACAGGAGCGCTTTTCCGCTATATGTGATGTGTGTATATATATTCCAGGAAGGAAGCAGTGTGTTTTCTTCTTTGACAGCGCATGATCAACACATAACTGCAGCCCGTGTGTGTCTCTCTACTTCTCTTTCTCTCTCTCTCATCATTCTCAACAACACAACTTATGCCACTTCAGAGACAGAAACTATATGCAATGCATTAATTGCATTCTGTGCACCAGTAAACTAAATCATAATGAAATCTTCTCGTCTGGTCTGGTGGCGCATTGAATTCAATGCATACGACTTTATTTACTACATGCACTTCTACTTAATGTATACTATAGTATATTTAATGCATTACACAATGCCGTTACTCCATTTTTAATGATCTAATGATCCCTCTTGGTAAGGTTTGTTGATCATGGATTGTGGCCGTACACACTGTCCACGGTATTTTTAACATGTATTTGACACCTGAACACAGTAAACAATGTCAAAAAACAGCCTCGTGTGCCCAGATGCTTTAGAGATCAAGTCCCTGCTATATTTAACTAAGAGGATCATGTGTTTTGTTTTTTTTAAAACAGGGGTTATGAGTCTCAAACACCAGCCAAACTAAGACATACAATATTGTAATATAAGTTACCCCAAAAGCTGGGTTCAGACTTATCAGACAACTCAATTTAAACACAAAATGTCAATGCAAAATAATAAACATTGACAAGTACACATATTATTACCATGATGTACGACCAGAATTAGCAGCTGTCAAGAATGCACATCAACTGTCAGAATGATAACAAAAGCATCAAGGCAACAATTTCGGAGAAAATACAGAATAAAAATCGTATTCACCAACTATATCAGCGGTTACATTAAGAACAGATAAAAGAAATGTATGTTAATAAGATTCTTATGTCATCGGAGACCAGTTTAGTGTGCAGTTATAGGAACATAAGTTATTCATAACAAGCTCACAGTGGTTAACATTAGCTCATATCTTTGTCGAGGTGATTACCTGTAAACATTTTGAAATTCTAATGTTGAATAAACAGAATAAGAAAACTATCGTTGTACTTAATTTAAATGTTTCCCTTCAAGCTAACATGCTAACGCTACCTGACAGACTCTGACAGAAATAAAAAAAGAAACCGCTTCACCTCAAATTGATGTCAAACGGGAGCGTTTGATCCTCTCCGACCACAGAATCCATTCTGGATCAAAATAACAGTGTCTTGTTTTATTTGTGAACAGTATTTCTCTCAAAACATGACGTCCCTTGCGTTAATTTTGAAATATGAGCGGTAGATTATGGATGTAATTTCAAAGCAGACGTTGGAACCGCCATTTTAAAATACGTGACATCACCATGCGCGCTTTACGACATTACGCTGACGCTCGGCCACGGAAAGAGTTCATTAATATTAATTAGATTATCTCCTCAGATGATTGGACAGATTCGGTTGATTAGACCTCCTCTCCTTCACTGTAAGGCTCTGTAACAGTACACAGTAACAGTAATTTTAAACTTGTGTAGGAGTGAGTTTATTATTGATCATATTATTCTAATGAAGATTGGAAAAATTATGTAAATATTAGCCTACACCTTTATTCTATTTTTAAATCAAAAGCAATATCAGACAGTACAGAGAACATTAGGGGTATTTAAAATGTAATGCGTTTAATCTTATTTTGTAAATATTTTAATTAATGATGTTTCCAAGCTAGCAAGTGCTAAATGCAAACGTAAAAGAGTTTCTTAGTAAATAGACTATCTGCTGCCATCTACCGGTAGCAGACACTAAATACAGAATCAGACGAGAAAGTTCAAGACAAGTGTTCAAGCATTTCAAAAGCTTCACGAATGAATCTTCACCTCTTAATTTTAATTTTAAATAAAGTATATTTTATCCAAAGCGACTTACAAATGAGGAATACATTCATTAATATATTCATTCATTCATCTTAAGGAGGCAATAACAAGAGATGTATAAAACAGTTTCTGGACGATGTTTGAAATTGATTGTTGACCTAATAATTATTCAATGTATTCAAATATGTAATTTTAATTATTTCAATACAAAAACTCTTAAAAATAATGGTTCCCAAAAAAGGTTTGTGCAGCGATCCCATAGAGGGACCATTGGTTCAACCAAAAAAATAACTTTTTTCTACAAAAGAAATGTACCATGAATCTTACTTTATTCTTGTAATTAAATAAACATAGCAGATTCTACAAAAACAATACATACTGTAAACAAACTAGTAAATATTTGCCATTTATATAGCTACAAAAGTAAGAAGGTGTCTTAGATTGTTCTTGTGAACTGCTCAATAGAATTATAAAAAAAAAAGTACAAAAGGAAGCATAGGCTGTGCTATAACACAAAGACATTGCTGAAAAATGAATGATTATCTGTACATTGACCACGTGCCTGTGTTTTAGTTGTTATAGGTTTCTGGCATATCCCTCGGTGCTGGGATTTCCTTGTTGTGATTCCAGCCTGTGTGGTGATGAGGGTTCGCCATGAGTTTCCAGATGATCAGGGCAGATAAGCTGGTTTCTGATTGAATCTGGACGCCATGGTGGAGATGACCTCCTCATCAAGCCGCTCATACTCCGCACAAATGTCTGGTGGTATGGGTATCTTACCTCATCCATGTGGAGCAGGGTCCACAAAAACATGCTCAAATATTAGGTCCTGCAGGTCATCTAGGTATTCTGTGCAATAAAACAAAATTTATTTGTAGATATTCACGAAATTAAGGTATTTGATGAAAACATTCCAGGATTTTTATCCCTATTATGCACTTTACTGGGAACCAAACGGTTCAAGGTTCAAAAGACAGTTTCAGTGCAAACTGTTCCAAGGGCTTTACATTTTTCACAGACGATGAATAAGGGTCTTATCAAGCGACATCCTCGCTCATTTAAAAAAATAAATAACAAAGTTTACGTTTTATTAGCTCGAATGCTCGCCTTGCTCTCTTCTGTGATGCACGTTTGTGACTCTCCTGTTCGAACTGTTATTTTATTTTTTAAAATAAGCTATCGTTTCACTTGATAAGACCCTTATTCATCGTCTGGAATCGTTTAAAGCCTTTGAACAGTTTGTAGTTTGCACTGAAACTAGGGCTGTGAAACGATTAATCGCATCCAAAATAAAAGTCTGTTTACATAATATGTGTTTGTAGTGTGTATAATTATTTTGTATATATATATATATATATACACACACATATGCATGTATATATTTACAAAAAATGTGTTATTTAATATATCAAATATTTATGTATAATATTAATTTAATAAATATATATATACATGCAAATATTTCTTAAATATATACATGCATGTGTGTGTATTTATATGTACAAAATAATTATACACACTACACATATTATGTAAACACAAACTTTTATTTTGGATGCAATTAATCGTTTCACAGCCCACTGAAACTTTGGAGGTCTTTTGGACCTTGAACTTTTGGTTACCAGTAAAGTGCATTATATGGAGAGAAATCCTAGAATATTTTGATCAAAAACCTTAATTTCTTTTCGACTGAAGAAAGAAAGACATGGACATCTTGGATGACATGGGTTGTGAGTAAATTATCAGCAAATGTTTTTTTTTTTGTTTGTTTTTTTAAAGTGAACTAATCCTTTTTAAGGCTCAGTAAAAAACTTCAAGTATGCCTATTGACCCTCTTGAAACTAAATTTAACACCCCTGGTACTTTTAGTACTTTTAGTATGTCAGCAACACTTGAGTTTGTGCAAAATGTGATAAACCATGCATATTGTTTCTTTTTTTGCAGAATTCTTAAACATTCACATTCATTGTACTGTATTTTCGTGCTTAAATGGACTATGTGTAGGAATTTATCCCATCTAGTTGTGAAAATGTTTCAAATGCTCGTTGAATCTACGGTAACTAACTATTATGTATCAAAAAGCTATGAAAGGATTAGCACTTTAGTACATTAGTACACAACCAAACAATGAAAAAAAAGCTTGTAACCTGTCGAGAAGAAAGCAGGACTTCAGCGTCTCTTCTGAACTCTTTCTCCTGCATTAGCTCTATCCACCTGGAAAAAGCTATCACGACATTAACACGTGTATTTAGTAATCTCTGGTCACGTGTTGAGAACTTTGTAAATGTACAAACCGTTTAATAAGAAGATACTTTTTAAAGACAGTTCACTTCGTGTATAGAGAGACAGAAGCCATTTTAGATAATAGTCTCGATAAGTCGATCCCCGAACGCCGTTCATACAGTTCAGAAGTTCGCAGACGCATGGTCCTCACTGCGGAACATGAAATCCATGGGGAGGAGTCGAATCCAGATACAACTCCTCCTACCTTACATACACCTAAACCTAACCAACTCCGCCCCCTGATCCCTAAACCCACCCCTAATCCCTAAACCCAACCCTAATCCTACCCATCTCCACCCCTTGGATCGTGATCCGACTCCTCCCCGTGGATCTCATGTTCTGCATTGAGGTGCTACTGGAACTTCTTGGAACTTCATACAGTTCAGCTCACTCAGCACGTCGTTCATGGTTTGACTTGTCGTGACTGTTTTCCAAGATGGCTCCTGTCTGTATACACGAAGTGAACTGTCTTTATAAAGTATCTTCTTATTAAACGGTCTGTACACTTACAAAGTTCTAAATGCTTCGTTTTGCATGTTTTGCAAGGCTATTTTGACCCTTGTTAGGTGGTATAAACTAACGATTTCTTTTTACTTATTATATGCCCCCATTACTAACGTTACACACTAAACCATTTTTAGAGATAAAACTCTTTACATTTGATTATCATAAAAACAAATCTCAGAGAACGATTGACTAGGTACCAACATGTAATCAGACCAAAGGTTCATTTTGCGGCAGGGTTCTCCTTTAAATCATGACCTAAATCGATATGCAAATGATTCCAGAGATTAGACACAAGAACAAACGCAAATGTGCTCATTTTAGTAACCATCAAAGTAGATTAGCCTCTCTAGCTATTCGTCGGTCACCGACGTGACGTCGAGAGTGACTGACTGAAAAAAAGCTGCACATTTAAAACCAGTCTATTAAAAGTAATATCCACACAAAAAGACAAAAATGTTGTTTTAAAAAAAAAAAAACTATTACAGTGAATATTTTACAGGAAAAAAAATATTAGGATATTTCTTATTTATATTTTGGTCAGATTAAATGGTCTAAAATTACACCACAGCCGAGATGTCATTTTGGTTGTATAATTTATTAAATTTCAGTGTTCTCTTTAAAATAAATATATGGTAAATAATAATAAATAAAAAAAATAAAGCAAAGTTTTGTACAATCCAAACATAAACAACAGAAAGCCCTGCTCACAGGAGACCCTGGAGTGCATACATTCATTACTGAACACACACAGATACACACACACACACACACACACACACACACACACACACACAATCAGTGGCAATGTGTTTCTATGACAATCTGGTTCCTCAGTGAATAATTATGAAAGTACATTAATACTGTCAGCAGTTAGCATGAATATATGTCAGAAAAGAACAAAAGATGAATACAGAACCATTTAATGATAAAACACTTTAAAACCATGAAAAGCTGAAGGTCAAGGTCTCCACACAGTCACACACACACAGATCCCTTGTCACATGTTCATTGCATTGCACTGCTAAAGTGTCACGTATGAACAGCAGCATATGGAGAGGTATGAGAAACGCAAAACACCAGATGCGTTCGTACGCACATTCGTGTAGTACATAATTCATAATTCAAGTAGTGAGAGTGTTGTCTGTCGTTCCTGTGTAAATTAATACTACGGTAAAATCAAACAGAAAAGTGCCACATGCAGATTTCTGCCTAAAAAAACAGCAACACTGAACGATGACAATTCTAAAACACATTCATTAACTCTGTCAATCAAACATCAAGCTCCACCCACTCCACTTGTTCCTCAGCTCTGTTCATATGATGTCACAGCGCAGTGGCCAATAGGAGTGCAGCAGTTGGTGAGCCAATAGGAAAGCAGGAGTCTAGTCTGGAATTTGAGAAGCTCGTGAACCAATAGGATATTAGGAGGCCTGCTCATTTGCAAAACAGCAGTTTAAGAGATGGAATATGGCCCAGTAGCCAATCAGAAAGCAGCGGATCAATCCGATGAGCCAATGGAAAGGAGGATCATTTTTTCTTGGAGGTGCTCGGCCGTTTGACCTGCCACAAGTGACCATGGATGGTGAGAGCGTCTACGCTGACCGAGACGGACTTGGCGGGAATGACGTTAAACTGCTTGCGGTCAGAGCTGTATTTGTAGAGTCTGTCGATCATTTTGCGGCTGATGGCTCGCGGCCCGGTGCCTTTGAGCTTGACGATCTCCTCTGTTTCAGGGGAATACACGTACAGCGCCCGGAACTGACATCCACCATCACGGAACAGGATTATCAGGTGGTTGGACTCGCATCGCTCGATTTCCTGTGGATTAATGGCAATGCATCGTTACATATTCAAACATATACGGCTGGATATATAAAGATGCATATAGCAACTATATAAATCAAATTAGCTGTTGTAAATGTTTATCATGCAATACTGTCTTGATCCATCCATCTATCCATCTATTCATCCATCCATCCATCTATCTATTCATCCATCCATCAATCCATCCACCCATCCATCTATCCATCCATCCATCCATCTATTTATCCATCAATCCACCCATCCATCCATCTATTCATCCACCCATCAATCTATCAATCCATCCATTATTTATCCATCTATCCAACATCTATCCACCCATCCATCTATCTATTCATCCATCCACCCATCCATTCATCCACCAATCCATCTATTCATCCATCCATCAATCAATCCACCCATCCATCTATCTATTCATCCAGCCACCCATCCATCCATCAATCCATCTATCCACCCATCCATCTATTCATCCATCCATCCAGCCATCAATCCACCCATCCATCTATCTATTCATTCACCCATCCATCTATCAATCCATCCATCTATTTAATAAATAAATAATAATAATTCGTTACATTTATATAGCGCTTTTCTGGACACTCAAAGCGCTTCACATAGAAGGGGGGATCTCCTCAACCACCACCAATGTGCAGCATCCACCTGGATGATGCGACGGCAGCCATATTGCGCCAGAACGCTCACCACACACCAGCTTACTGGTGGAGAGGAGACAGTGATGAAGCCAATTGGTGTATATGGGGATGATTAGGAGGCCATGATGGACAGAGGCTACTGGGCAAATTTGGCCAGGATGCCGGGGTTACACCCCTACTCTTTCGAAAGACATCCTGGACCACAGAGAGTCAAGACCTCAGTTTAACGTCTCATCCGAAGGACGGTGCTCTTTTTGACAGCATAGTGTCCCCATCACTTTACTGGGGCGTTAGGACCCACACAGACCACAGGGTGAGCACCCCCTGCTGGCCTCACTAACACCTCTACCAGCAGCAACCTGGCTTTCTCAGAAGGTCTCCCATCCAGGTACTAACCAGGCTCAGCCCTGCTTAGCTTTAATGGGCAACCAGTCTTGGGCTACATACTGGAATACTGGATATTTATCCATCAATCCATCGATCCACCCATCCTTCCATCAATTATATATCCATCGATCATCTATCCACCCATCCATCTATCTATTCAGCCATCCACCCATCCATCTATCTATTCATTCACCCATCCATTCATCTATTCATCCATCCACTAATCCACCTATCAATCCAACTATCAACCCATCCATCTATCTATTCATCCATCCACCCATCCATCAATCCACCCATCCATCTATCTATTCATCCATTCATCCATCTATCTATTCATCCATCCATCCATTTATCCATCAATCCATCTATCCACCCATCCATCTATTCATCCATTCATCCATCCATCCATTTATCCATCAATCCATCTATCCACCCATCCATCTATTCATCCATTATTTATCCATCTATCCAACATCTATTCATCTATCCACCCATCCATTTATCTATTCATCTATCCATCCATGTATTCATCCATTCATCCACCCATCCATTTGTCCATTCATCCATCCATCCATGTATTCATCCATTCATCCACCCATCCATCTATCTAAGTTTACACTGCATACTTTTTTTTTTAAGTATGTGAAACAGTACATAAAATGTAGTAGTTCATAAGCATGCAGAAAATGTGTATACTGTGCACAGTATTCCAACTATGAACTGCATAAATAACAAAAGTAACATGTAATAGTAAGAATAGCACTGTAGCAATGTGATTTTGAACAGCCTGCTGTCATGGTAACTGTACTCACCTCCAGAATGGCATTCTTCTGTGCTTCATTGACTTTTCCCGCAAGACAGCAGTGAGCGATGGCATTCTGGATGATCGGTTTGTTGGACTTTGCACTAGGCTCCTTAAATAACCTGGGCCCTAAAGACAGAAATGGGAAAAACACAAAGTGAACTAACAATGCTGAAATATGCTGTTACCTTGGGTGAACAAAATACATTCAAGAAGAGCGGTTAATGTGTGCATCTCACCATTGTATTCTGCCACAGACGTGATGGACGAGGCAGTTGAGCCGTTTTCCCAGTCTCGTTCCATGTTCCTGCTCGCATTTCGGCTCAATATGGGAAAGGATTCCACAGACTCCCCCCTACAACACACATCCGGGAATTATAATATTATGTCTAATGACTGGACTGAAATCAAGTAAAAAGCTGTTCTATCAATAATCACATGCAATAAAACCAATGATGCAATTAAATATCAAATAAAATAATAAAAAACATCTTCCAAATTTTAAATGAAATATTATAAATTACAATAGATTCAATTAAAAAACACATTAAATAAATATAAAATATATTTACTATATTTTATATATAAAATATATAAAATGTGTGCTATATATAAAATATAATTTATAATATATATATATATAGTTTTATTAAATATTGCATTTAATGTATTGCCATTTATAATATTATACACACACACACACAGACTATATAGATTAAAAATATATAAATTAATTAAGAATAAATAAATAAATAAATAATATTTTGGTTAAAGTACCTCTGAATCTAGTCAAAAACAGAGTATCAGTCTGCTCAAAGTGTAATGTGAAGAAACGCAACATTTTTGCATAAAGCTATCCCTTCCAGAGAAGTGGGCCGCACATCTGTGATGCTCACCTGTGTGAACTGGCCCCTCCTGACGCCACACTGTCCCCTTCAGTAGCGGCAGAAGCCAATGAGAGAGAAGATCCCGAGGGAGCAGAACAGAGACTCACCGCTGGAGAGAGAAAGAGTGGCGTTACCGGCTCAGAATCAAATGCATTACGCATAGATACATTAAAAGTTCAGTGTCTTACGAGCAGAACAGGAAGACTCAGCTCGATGCAGTGATTTAGGGCGTGGCCTCCTGCTACGTGGGCGTGGTTTGGTGACGCCCTGCTCCTCCAGAAGCTCTTCCTGCTTCCTGCGCAGGTACTCCTGTTTGATCAGCTCCCTACGAGACTTTTCTTCCTCTTTACGAACGCGGTCTTCCTCAGCTTTTCGTCTGACACAAACAGACATAAATGACATCAAATAGAGAAAAGCTCTTTTATTTACTCACTAGATCCAGCGTGACTGATACCTGGCTTCATCTCGTTTGAGCTCTGACTCCACCTCCAGTTGCTGCTTGCGTATCCGTGCCTCTTCGGCCTTACGCTGCTGTTTAAGAAGGAACGCCGCCCTCTTCTTAGCCAGCTCATCCTCTGCTTTCTGATCATCCTACATACACAAAGTGAAAGCAGAGGCAATGGTTTTCATACAAACAAAAATACTAACAAGGCAACAGCTGGAGGCAAGTTTCATCTTCTTTTACAAGTTTCAAAATTTGTGAACAAAATTGTATATTGCAATATTTTTCTTTAGAACTTTTAGTAACAATTTATTTTAAGGTGACAGTAACACATCACTACATGTACTTACTATAGTAATAATTTATGTAAAGTAAATTATGCAAACCCTAAACCAAAATTTTATAACTATAAACTACTATAGTTAGTAAAACTAAATATAACCCCTAATTTTATAACTATAATTTTATAATAAGTACATATAGTTAATTAACTAGAGTAATTAATATTACTCGGTACGAGTAAGTACAATTTCACCATGTCACCTTAAAATAAACTTTTTTATTATTATTGATGATTGATGGCATTTATCACGTTACTGTTGCTTTTAATAAGGCTGTCAAACGATTAATCGCAATTAATCGCATCCAAAATAAAAGTTTGTTTACATAAAATATGTGGGCGCACTGTGTATAATTATTTTATATATATATATATATATATATATATATATATATATATATATATATATATAAATACACACACATGCTTGTATATATGTAAGAAATGTTTTCATGTATATTCTGTATATAGGTTGATATATAATTTATATTATATATAAATATTTTTTTTTCTTAAATATACATGTACAGTACAGTATGTGTGTGTATTTATATATATATATATATATATATATATATATATATACACAAAATAATTATACACAGTGCGCTCACATATTTTATGTAAACACACAGCCCTAGCTTTTAATAGACTCCTATGGTTTATTGACTTTATAATATGTTTACAATAGCAATACATCAATGTTCAATAAATAAATACATTTTATTTTTTAATATAAAAATGAAAATCTAACTTATTAAATAATTAAAATCACATTAAAGCACTCTTTAGCCAACTATCTATTTTATAATGCAATAAAATTGAAATAAATGTTAATATGCAATCTAACAACATTAGATAAATCATATTATAAAAACTAGAAATAATCATAATAATAATAATCATTAAAAATCCAAAGCATAGACAATGGTTCAAATGTCTTTTGTCGTGCCGCACTGCTCGTTTCCAGTGTAGACACGATGTATTGGTAATAATAATGACAATAATAATAAACCATTTATGTGAATGCTCTGGTACCTTGAAGAAGAAGCCCAGGCCGGACTTCTGTTCACCATCCGGTTCTGTGCCACCTTCTGACGGCTCAGCCAGTTCAGATAGGTCCACTTCAATCAGCTGTTTCGTTCTGTTCTCCTCAGATGGAACCGGTACGTTCTCTTCTCCAGAGGCACTGGACTTGCTCCGCTCCTGGGTTGAATCGTCAGGCGGTGGTTCTGCGGAGGGGAGTTCGATTTGGGGAGAGTCAAGGATGTCCGAGCGTCTGTATGCAGATTCCTTCAGTTTAAATGTTGTATTCCGAATAATCCCTTTCAAGCCGTGCCCGCCGTCTTTAACCCCACCCTCTTCCTCATTCTCAGCCCGGGGGGTCCTGCCACCCGGCGTCGGAGTGCTCGCTTTCAGTGCTGGACGACTGTTGGTATCTTTGCTCAGTTTGAGGTCGCTAGGTTTGGCCCGAGGCGTACGACTCGAGCTGAGTCTGGGAGGACGCTTGGTCGCGTTGGAAAACGATTCTGTGAAGTGCACTGAAAAGCGCGACTTGGTCTCGTGCTGCTCCGGCGGTTGTTCGTTTAAGGTCGGCACTGCGCTTGGTTTGGTTTGCGGTTGTTCCTGCGGGGACTGGATGGTCTGTTTCATGAGCAAGTCTTGCTGGAGAGACATTTGCATCATTTGCTGCTGTATCGCTCCGATCGCTTCGTTCAGGAGCTCGATTGAACGGCTACATTCGCTGAGATCTAGCTCTCCGCCCATGTCGTCTGAAGGTCCGTCTCCTCCCATGACACTCAAACGATTGTCCTTATCCTCTAATGGAGTTACTGATGTTTCTTTATGCTCAGGGCCTTTTCCTCGAGCTTTCAGAACCTCGACGCATGCATCGTCCTTCGCAAGCGGTTTCTCAAACATGATTCCCGTTTTGAGTGGGTGTGGCAGTGTGTCGCTCCTCCCTTTTTTAACGACATGCAAGAATGCCGCCTTTCCCAGCTGTTGCCGCTGGCGTGCCGACAAGTTCTCCATCTTCCTTTTTTGCGTCTCGATGGCACGCCGTTTTTCCTCCAATTGCATGCGAAGGTGTACAAGTTCGGAAGCGAGACCAGGGCGGCCACCTGGTGTTCCCGGACTCTTGTCCGAAGGGAAGTGCATGCTTTCGGATCCATCGGGAGTGGTTGTCTGCGAGCTTCCTGTGCTGGGACAACCATCAGGAAATCCAACCCTATGCCTGCGACGTTCTGCGAAACTGGTCATGCGGCCGGTCGATGTGCTGCTGGCCTGCGACAACACGCTGGGGCAGGGACTTGCCCGCCCGCTAGTACCTTCCTTATCGTCCCGTTCGTGCACACAAACGTCCTCGCGCAATTTCACCGACTCCTCTTCCTCTCCGAAGCCCATGCATTTCCTCCCAGCTTGCATCAGAAGCGCTTTGGAAAGCTCATGTTCTGGAACGTCTACATCTTCATCTTCCTCAAACTCAGAGTCTGAGACGACGTCCTCCCAGGCTCCGAGCGGACTGTCCCGCACACACTCCGCGTCATCGTGCAGGAAGAAGCTTCCCGGGGATTGCGCTCGAGAGCCTTCTTGCTCCAGGCTATTGATTGGAGTAAACGTCCGGTTGAGTATGCATTCTGTGGGCGTATGCGCCCCCCGGCGTCCCTGACCCCGTCCTTCGCCACTCTCCTCCCGTTTACTAATCCCCATTTTCTCCTTATTTGGTCGTAGAACAGCAGGTTGCAACGGTTCCAAGAAGAAACTATTTCTGGATGCAGCAGCGCCCTCAGGGCTAATGACAGCCAAAAGCTCCTCCTCTTCCTCCTGGTTGTCATGGTTACGTGTCTGGGGGAGGGGCTGGCCATTGATGCGGTGTCGTGGAGTAATGGAGATGACGTTGGAGGCTAAACTGTCCTTGCTAATGGAACGAGCCAGGCTGATATTATCGCCACATATGCGTTCCCAATCCGTCTCCATTTGAGAGATGGGTCTGAGAAAAGAGATACAGATGTAATTATTTGAACGAGTAAGTCATTTATTCCAGGACTGGGCTGTATAAATTGTGCAATGGTAGAAATGTGTCAACCTGTAGAGATTCTGAAAGTTCCAAATAAAAGGAAAAAATATTAAAATGAGATAAAGTAACTGTCATTTGTAAAGTATTTGATTTACTGGATAAAAAAAAAAATGTTTTCATAAATTTTCATAGAATTTACAGAAAAAATTACACAGTGATATGTTATGACCATTACCATGTCACAAAATTACTCTTGCCATGATATATTTTTGGTCAGATTGTCCACGCCTGATTAATTTTACATAAATGCCATTTAATGTGAGATCAGTGTTATTTATTTTTATGTGTACAATACATTTTAATTTGATTGAAATTTTCAAGTTTTATTTTATTATATGATTTTGCCATTTTATTTATATATTTATTTTTCAGCTTATTTTTATGACAGTTTTAGCTTCAGTTATTTTATTGACTGCAAGGCAACATTTCATTATTTATTTATCATTATTTACATTTTATTTTAGCTTTATTTCAATTAAAGAAAACAATTACATGAAATGTAATTTCATTGTTTCATTGTTCAATTATATGAAAACAATAACAATCCCAATTACTGTGTGACATTAGACTTAACCCTAACCTTTGTCTCCGTTCTGTCCAGGCAAGCTGTGATCCAAGCATTAGTCCATCCATACGGGACAAAGAGTTTGACCTGTTCCTGAGCTCTGCTCACAGAATGACACAGAGAGAGAGAGAGAGAGAGAGAGAGAGAGAGAGAGAGAGAGAGAGAAAGAGAGAGAGAGAATAGATCAATTAGAGAATTGAGAATCAATATCAATCTAAATGCAATATTATGTTAAAAGTTTAATTTGAAGATGTAGTTACCTGAACTCTCCTCCCCCTGAGAGGTCTTCTGCGGTCTCCGTCGTAACGGGAGGAGCGAGTGGGAGGGGGGCGGGCTTCTATTTCTTCTGAAACAAAATCAGCTCCATTACAAGAAAAGTCAAACGGCTAGTTGCAAAAAGCCATATATGCATGTGTGTGTGTGTGTGTGTGAATATATGTCTGTCTAACTATCTATATATGCTATTTAATTGTGATAATAGAACAAAATCAGTTAAAGGGATACTCCACTTTTTTTTGGAAATAAGCTCATTTTACCACTCCCCCATAGTTAAACACTTGAGTTTCACCGTTTTTGAATCCATTTAGCCGATTTTCTGATATTTAGAAGAATATCAGTAACCAAACAGTTCTCGGGATTCAAAAACAGTAAAACAGGAGAGTGGTAAAATGAGCCTATTTCCAAAAAAAGTGGAGCATCCCTTTAAATATCATGTAATTCTACACAATATTTACTCAAAATTCCTAGAGAGAGCTAGGGCTAAGTTCACACTTTCAGTCCAAATACAATTATTTGTGCATCAAATTGGAATCTGATCTAAAATTATTGACTGTCCTCGTTGTATATCGCAACTGTTCAGATCCGACTTGTGTGTCCCATCATGCCGCTCTTTCGTTTTATAGAATATCTATAAAATAAAATGCCTAATATTAAAGATGAATGAGAAACAGCGAGAGCTCTTTGTCATCGCGGCTTTGTACCAGCAGAAAAAGGGCAAATGCCGGTCTATCGGAGCTCACAAAACCATTCAGGCTCAGAGTCAGCACGGCGAGTACCACCGTATGTACACAGAGACATAATCATAAATTACAGGACAGTTGCTGACTGCTAAGATAAAGCTTCTCCATCTTGCATCGACACTGAAGAGCAACGGATCACATGCTACTTCAGACTTCACTTCTATAGGTTGTCTCTCCCAAAAATCACTTTTCATTTGCATAAAGTTGAACATATAGTTTAATATTCCCTATAACAACATCTGACAATTAAGTTTTATTTGGCATGAGAAATTCACATAAACCACAATCAGGGGTGCGTTTCCCATACAATGCATCGTTGAAGAAATCAACTTGCTAGTCTCGACCATAGACGGTAAAAGAAATGGACAGAGCGACCCCATTGGTTTCAACGGAGAAGACTGAAGCCCGATTATTGCACTTCCTGTCTTATGTCTGAGCGACTGCGCAGGCTCAAACTCAGCGTGACGACAGTCTGACAGTTGAAAATCTTCTAGTAGCTGTGCCAAGACTAGGGTTGGGTATCGAGAATCGAGTATCGATTGGAACCGAGACTAACTTTTCGTTTTTCCCGGAATCGTTCAAAAGTTAAAATTTCGATTCCTAGTTTCGATATTCACAGTCCGCCGAGCGGAAGAAGAAACCGCTGAACAACACCAACGAAGAAGCGTCTACCGGAAGTGTTGGCATAACCACGCGAGTCGAACATGAGTAGCTTACGTCGGCGATCCAAAGTGTGGCTTCACTTTTCTAAAAATAATGAAATCTCGGCAAAATGCAAAATTTGTGACAAAAGGAGTATTTTTACAGAAGGAGTATTTCCTTCAGAAAGGATTATTTCCTTCAGAAAGGCCGTTGGTTAGCAAGGTTAGCTAAACTTTTTTGACCCTGCCTCTTAAAAGAATCGGAATCGAGAATCGTTAGGAACCGGAATCGAAACAAGGAATCGCAATCGGAATCGGAATCAGAATCAGAATCGTTCAAATTCAAACGATACCCAACCCTAGCCAAGACAAATCTGAATCACCCAATTCCTCAAAAACGTTGAAATATTTTGTCCCGTTGCTTTTATGGACTCTCTATTTATGGGCTTCTAACTTGGCTTTATGCCTCCATGTCCCCCCGATTGCCTCATAGACAGTAAAAGATTGCCTGCAAGCTTCATTACCTGTCAATACGGTAATGTCTCTATTGTGCCAAAGAAAGTCCCGTCGTTATGATGCAATCTTTAGCCTATTTTTACAAAAACGTCTTCTAGGGGGCCGTAACGCACGATACAAGTAATGGAGCAGTTTATACATTCTCATGTTTTTTTAGAAATAAATAATGGACAAATTAAGTCTTTGGACGCCTCAGATGTAAAGTTATTTGCTGTCAAAGTGGCGCAAAAATGAATGGGAGTCACTGGGACGCTAAGAGCAGGTGAAGTTCTGCTACAATGGCGCCTCCCGCGAGGCTTCAACTTCCAGCTGATGGATTACCCCCTTGGTCTCGACTGTTTCCCGAAACCATATTGTCGCAAAGTGGTCGTTCAACCCAAGCATGCCGCACAAGCCCTCAAAAGTGAAGCCAAAATGGATCGATCACCCCCCAGTGACCAGTCCTAGGATAGGTCATAAACCCCAGCCCCCCATGTTATTCAAAGGGACGCGAGACCAACGAAACAATTAAAATACACTTCACATATCTTTTTTCCAAAGATAGTTTCTGTCATTTACAGTAGCTCATATCAAGTTGGTGTAATTTCAAGTGTTTGTTTTTAAAATAAGATTGTTTTTAGTTAGTTATGTGATGCTGTAAAAACGGTGCTGTGACATCAGCTGTGATTGACAGGTTCTCTGGAAAGATTCCGGAAAATTCACAGATAATGTGACACGGATTGTTTAATTTCGGTTTATTCACACTGCCAGTGATTTGCCGGGATCTGTGAGTGCGTTCGCACACAACCCGTAAAGACACGGATGAGACGTGTAACGGACACGTCGAAAACATGTACACGCGCATACCGTTCCACAAAGCTGGTGAACGATCTCAGCTTCCCCGCGGATAGTGAGGAGCTCGTGGTCTCTGCTTCGTCCCAGTTTGCAGACATTTGTTCGTTGATGACGAACACAAACTTTCTTCTAAGAGCAACAGAGTCGCGCGATGGCACGAGCGTTCTGGCAATTTCCCGGGATCAATGCGCTGTGTGAAAGGGCTGAAGCACCAATGGACTTTTTTTCATAATGTTGACTATGTGGTTAGTAGTTGTATTTACCTTATTTTAACGAGGTACTGCAATCAGCAGACATCGTTGGAGAGAAACAGAGCAGACAGAGGCCAGCCATACCGGGACACTGGCGGCTTCAGTTCTCTTCAATGGAAAAGAGCGAAGGGGCGTCGTCCATCTTTTTTTACAGTCTATGGTTCAACTACGCTGGTTTATGACATCGCGCACATGGTCGAGTAATCACTTCTTTTAATGAAAATGTTTGAGATCGAATTAATGCCAGATTTGTTAATATAAATTACAGACATGGCATCTGAGGAATATTTCAAATTGTTCTCAGTTATTTCGCTTTATTTCCAGATTCAATAATAGGCTCGTTCTTATAGTAGAGAACGTTCGCTCATACACGCTCTTCAAAAACGGTGCTTAAAAAACTCAAAGATATAAATGACATTTGTATGTATTCTAAACAAAAGACTCGGGTTGTACTGAATGTCCGCTTGCTTATTAAGTCCAGATCATGCAAACCTGCTTCTAACCACAGGTCGAGAGCTATCGTTCCTACAACACAACTTTGCGATGCTGTTTGCGAATGTTCGTTGGAACGATGGTTTCGGGAAACACCGACTTTTTTTTTTTTTGAATTTGAATTTGTTGAACTATGCTGATAACGACGGAATTGGCGACCATTGGCTAATGATGCTTTCAGGAAAAACACACCAGAGCAGATCCGATCAGAGCAGTCAGACTGAAACGGATTTTCAGAAATGTGATTTGTACAGAATTTCAATCGGATATGCACAAAAATCAGATCTGGACTTTTAATCACAACCCAATTACAATACAACCCATAGTTATCATTTAATGCAATGGTAAAATAAGTACTGCAATGAGTAACATATCATTAGATACTTCAAACAGACTTACACAGACAAGGACTCCTCAGGGTGCAAGTAATACCGCATACAACCGTCAGGATTGGCAGCTGTCGCCAGCGAGTCGGCTGAAGGAGACGGGGTTAAAAAGCTACGCTTAGTGGCATTGGATATGGGCACATGGGGACGGGAACTCTTTGGCTGAAGAGACGCTCTCACTGTCAAAATTTGCCAATCACAACACAGCATGATAATAAAGAGTAAATTAGATGGACGTCTTCAGATAGAAACTAAGTGTGCATCTGAAAGTGTCAAGCTTTTAAGACTAGGTTCTTACCATCTTTAATCTCTTGTAGGTCTCGTGGCTTTACGAAGTCCGGCTTCACTACTTCAAACCACCAAAAGAGCTCAGCAATGAAAACCATCACGTTATGCTGGAGGAACAAGAGCAAGTCAAAGTCACGCAGGGAATCTGTTAGCGGTCACTTAGCACACTTAAAGGGTTAGTTCACCCAAAATTCTGTCATTAACGACTAATCTAAACTAAATCTAAAATAACTTAAACTGTGTTCTGAAGATGAACGGAGGTCTTATGGGCTTGGGATGACATGAGGGTGAGTCATTAATGACATCATTTTCATTTTTAGGTGAACGAACCCTTTAAGCTCTGGTCTATACCTAGTGAGCTGTCTACTAAGTAAAGTAAATTAGTTCAAATTTAATTAGATTTAAAAAAAAACAATTAATCACGTTAGTTTAGTAGCATTAAGTATTTGTATGCACTGTATTCTGGGACTGTCTTAACTGTGAAGGACGCATATGATGCTGTCTTAATTTGGCCTTAGGTTTCTTAAAAGGAAACCCTAGGTTACAATACTTTTAGTGCAGAATGATATATTCAGGCACGGACCTTTAGCACCGGTGGGCCGTAGAGCAGGTCTTCAGTGTGCAGGTAAAAACACCTGTTCAGGTATTCGTTAGAAAACTCCCGCAGCAGATGGATGTTATACACACTATCCGACAGAGACGTCACTTCCTTCAGACAAATGTCTGATGGAGAAAACAACATTAAACTTACAAGAGCCTTACAACTTCTTTAAAAAACAAATCTGCATGCATAATTTCTAAATCATTCTTGCATTCACTGTCGAGTTCAATAATTGAACACGGTTGGCTTTGTATATTACAAATATTGTTGACTCTTTGACAAATTGCTTTGGTTACCTTTTTTGCAAGTTGCTTTGGATAAAAGTCTGCTACATATATACACGTAAACTATTTACCCCAGAGATTTGCGGTTAGTATGAATATTACAAAATATATCTATTTCAAAAAAATGCAGTTCTTTTGCCATTAAATCAAAGAATCCTTGAAAAAGTAGGATTAAGTACCAATTTTAACTTCAAAACTACTTTAAAAATCTGTATAAATAATTTCTTTATCTGTATAAATGATTTCTATAAAATCATTGTTGTGTAAATTTTTGAGATACAACTGAAACAGTTGACCTTAAGTGGCCCAGTGTGTGTGTGTGTGTGTGTGTGTGTGTGAGTATATATATATACCATCTAGCCTCATGTATTCGGGGCAGTAGAAGTGGACGACCGCTAGCAGTGCTGCTCCGTCACAAACGTCTTTCATCAGGTCCTCCATCACAGACAGGTGAGGGAAAGAACGACTGGACAGGTGTTCTCTGCGGTAACGTACCTGAGAGAAAGCAGGCAGGGGCTTATAAAGCATCTAACACAGATCAGATACATGCACAGTCTCACATAATAAATGACACGCTCACTTTGAACATGACAGTTCACTCGAAAATGAAAATCCTGTCAGTTAACAAACTCATGTCACTTAAAAAGGTGTTTTTGTGCTAAGTTAGAAATAAACTCAAGTATCTTTTCCATAAAATAAATGTGTATAATTCTGTGTGCTGAGCTCCAAAAAAGACGCAATTCAAAAGTTTAAGTATATTCCTTAAAGGGATAGTTCACTTTGAAATAAATTTTTGGTATGTTTTAGCTTACCTCAAGGGCATCCAAATCTAGATGTCTTTTCAATTTTGATCAGGTCCAATTTTGATTAGGTCAAACTGTACTTGCCTGTCAGTCATATAATGGAGGTCTATGGGGTCCACCTCAAAGAGCATGCACAGCGAAGTCGAGATTAAACATGATTTAATGACTCGTAAATGTAAGTACACATTGATGGCGTAAGACACGAAATGAGCGGTTTGTGTGAGAAAACGAACAGTATTTATATCGTTTTTACCTCTTGTAATCACAGCCACAAAGCGCCCACGCCTTCAGATCACTGTGGTAACAAGAGGTAAAAACTAAATAAATACTGTTCGTTTTCTCACACAAACCGCTCGTTTCGTGTCTTACGCCATCAAAATGTACTTACATTTACGAGTCATTAAATCATGTTTAATTTGGACTTCTCTGTGCATGCTCTTTGAGGTGGACCCCATATACCTCCATTTATGACTGACAGACAAGAACGGTTTGACCTAAAAATATCAAAATTGAAAATACTGTGGAAACAAAGACACCTACATCTTGGATGCCCTTGAGGTAAGATAAAACATATCAAAAATTAATTTCAAAGTGAACTATCCCTTTAATATTAAAGCATCACGTTCAAAGTTTTTGGATTCCAAGATGTATGAGGAACACACTGAAAAGTATTTTTTGTGATTTAGTGAAAATCTCGCCTTCTGTCTTAGCTCTGATTTTCTAATGCTTACAATACACACATGACAGCATTTTCATTATGAGTGGAACAAACTTTGAAAAAAAAAAAAATGACATGCATTTTTTAAAAAACCTTCCAAATGTGGAATGTGTTATGTGGCAAAGTGGCTTCTTCTGTGTCAAATAATTTAATACACAGTATATATAGACCTATTTCAATCAATCTAAAAATCCTGTTTTTTTTATTATTATTATTATTATTAAAATAATTATGTATGAAAACTTCATTTAAATAATACACAAGACATCTATAGATATTTTTACATTTTTTGTGCAAGATAGAGGGACAGGTTCAGATTGGACCTGGAGCCAGGATCATAAAAGCAGTTTCTCCAAATTCAGTTTAAAAGTAATTTTGCCTTATTATTTCACTTTATCTTCTATATTGAGGGTTTTTGCCTCTACTTTAACAGTAAAGGTCCAGAAGAGAAAGTCAAACACCTTCAGCAAAAACAAAATAAACCACTGAATGACATTTTGAATGATTGCATGCGTGTATGCATGAAAAGACAGATGGATGAATGGAAGAGTGAAGTATTGTGTGCATGTTTAAAAGTTTGCTACTCAAGGCCTGATAAATTATTGTCCAAAAGTTTGGGATCATTAAGACTTTATGTTTTTAAAAGAAAACTCTTCTGCTCACCAAGACTGCATTATTTAATCAAAAATACAGTGAAAACAGTAATATTTTGAAATATTATTACAATTTAAAATAATTGTTTTGTATTTGCCTTTATTTTTTATTTATTCCTGTGATCAAATCTGTATTTTCAGCATCATTACTCCAGTCTTCAGTGTCCTTCAGAAATCACTCTAACATGCTGATTTGCTGCTCAAGAAACATTTCTGATTATTCTCAATGTTGAAAACAGTTGAGTATGAGTACTGTACCACACGAGAGAATTCCACTGGCTCCAGCATGCAATGGGCCAAAGCGTTCATGAGATCAGGCTGAGATAGACAACAAACAACAGAGAAAGAGAGAGAGGTGGACAGAGAGATGAATGCATGAGATGCACAATGACACACACACACACACGTTCCTCCTGCCAAACATACACACACTGTCTAGTCATTTGCCCGGAGCATGACGTTGCAGACACAGGGGGCGCTGTGGCACTTACAGGCACGAGCTTCCAGTACCATTTTGAGGGAGACTATCCGACAGGAAGGGGCGGGACAAGAGAGACAAACAGGAAGAGCATAAAGGTTAAAGGTCGAGCAGAGAAAGAGGTGTAGGGAGAAGAGAACGATCAGATTTAAAAGCAATCGAATCTGATCACAGAACAGGGTTAAACCGTTTAGTAAAATGCACAGTGAGTGATTGAGCCAATCAACGAGGAGGCCTGCATGCTAACGGTCTACTATTGGATGGGTTACGAGACTCGTGATTGGTCAGACCTTCTGATGGCACGGCGAATCCATCAGCGGCTGTTTCATCTTGAGTTCCTTCTCAGAGAGCTCTCTCGTCTTCAAGATCACCTGCCACACAAACACAAACAGTTGAGCGTACTTGACTCCATTGCACATCTTAATAAAGAGTCTGATATACTATAAACACTATCAGACATCTTAAAGCTACAGTAGCAAAAATAGCCTGTCGAAGGGTGAGGGAACATGTTTTGGTTCAAGAAACCTTGACTAGCCTTATATGTGAACTTCAATGGCCAAAGAAAAAACAAACACTGACCTTGTTGATCCAGAACAGCATGGCGTCCTCCATGTCGAAGGGAAGCTCTTTAGAGGCGCAGAAGGAGGAGAAGCGTTTGACGCTTGCCACGACTCTCTCTACAGCCATCATCTCCACAGTGTACGCCATCATCAGAGCGTCTATCAGCGGAATATGAGAACTCTACACGCATACACAAAACAAATGTAAACGGACAGATGATTCTCTGCATAAATTGCATGAGAAAACAACTATATTCAACATACCACACTACACAGCACATACTGTGTACACTGCCTAATATTAAAAAGTAGCATGGGAAACAGAAGGCCGAATGCAACAAATTCAAACAGTAGCATGCTGACCAGTAAAAATTACAAAACACACAATGACATGACAAAAGCTGAAAAAAATGTAAATATATAAAAATATAAGCTAATTAAAAATATGCATAAATACCATAATTGTATAGGAATAATACTAAAATAACAATGCAGAGATTTGAACGGCTGATTTGTGTTTTGATCAGAATAAATGTACATAAAGTAGTAAATAAAAAAGTAAATAAAAAGAGTATTTATAATAAGTGAATACATCAATACTGATTTATAGATTTATAGTAATGAATTAATATAAATATAAATATTTTTTAACAAAGAAACAATACTATATATATATATATATATATATATATATTAAAATTTAAATATTTATATATATATATATATATATATATTAGAATATTTGAATATATATATATAATATTTTTATATATATATATATATATATATATATATATATATATATATATATATAATATATATATATTTTTTTTATATTTAACAATATATAGTTGTTCTTTCTTTTTACATTGACATCATATATACTAAGTTGGTTGAATTTTAAATCAGTGTTTTTATCTCACAAAATAATATGGTTATTTTGCATTGAATAAAATTCTATAAAAATTTTGTAACTTTTGTCATTCTGAACAAAAATCATCTTATATCGATCAATACTGTTATAAACAAACAACAAATAAATTATTCAAGAAAAAAAGTCTGATTAGTGATATGTTGACGATATACTGAGCATCCCTGGATTATATTGCATTAATAAATTGCATTTATAATGATCTATACAAGGAGTTAAAAATAGAATAAAATTTCATGCATACAGAAATCTGTGCACAGTATACATACAGCATAGCGATAGAAAAGTAGTGAGAGTAGTTTGCCATCCCAAACACACCGTAAGAAAGAGAGAGAGAGCTGTTTACATAACCTTTCAACAAGATGGAAGACTCAAGAAATTCAGCCGTACAAGGAGAACAACAGTCCTGCTTCACACACACACACACACACACACGCCTGACAGAACACAGTCACGGCACAAGTGTTTGTCAGGAAACTGGCTTCTGTGCAGAAAGTCCACGGCCTCGGTTTAATGATGCGAGTGTCTGAGTGTCTATGGTGGAGGGAGTTCATTCAGAAACACACTCTACACACACAAACATCAGAAAGGTTTTTGACTCCATTTTCCAATTTGAATGTGTTATTACTCTGATAGCTGCTACAAACATGTCAACAAGCTCAGCAGAATTATCTTCAAACTGACCGTACAAGAAGAACGTCTGTGCTAATGTCCGCTACTCTTTAGGAAGACTGCACAAGTAATCATTGTAAATACTTTAATCATGTTGTGACACCCTTCAGAAGCAATGACACGCAAAATCGTTTAGGATTTGTGTTTACAGACTTGTGCTTGAGAATTGCTGAGTCCCTTCCAATTTTCCTGGGAAGCAGCTTCAGTTTGTTAACTAAAACTAAAACTTTTTCAGTAATTGAAATGAGGCTAAAAAAAAAGAAAAGAAAATTAAAATTAAAAAATGTTGCCTTGGCAATAGACTGAAATAAATATATTTAAGCTGAAGTATTACTAACATTACTAAAACTATACAAATGTCTTTTTTACTATACAAATTTCATGTTTTCTTTTTTTACAACTTTAAAAAAGAAAACATGAAATAAATATTAAATATGAAATAAGTTCAAATATTTAAAAAAATGACAATAAATAAAAACTTACTAAACCTAATCTATATTCAAATGAAAAATTAAATATACAAATAACATTAATAAATACTAAAATAGTACAGTATATAAATAATATGACCTCCATTCTAGTGGTTTTGATCAAAATAAATAAGTAAACAATTTCTATCTTTCTTTTAGTGCTTGTTTAACAAATCGAAAAGCAAATGATGTGCTGCCATGTGCTAATGTCCATCTCGTAAATATAATCTTCTGTAAGTTAGAGATGGAAACTAAATGAAAGAGACTTTGTGTTTGGGTGAATGTTTGTCCATTAGAGAAAAACTATGGATGTTTCCATTGACCTACAAACAACACACACACACACACACACACACACACACAAGTCTGGCCACTACCATCACCCCAGCAGGTTGAGCAGATGGTCATACTGTGCCTGAGTTCTGTCCTCAAATACACCTCTCCAAATCACTATCTCTCTCACACACACACGGTTTCTATGTTTTATGAGGACATAGGAGTAATTATTTTTATAATGTACAAACTGTATAATCACTACTACACTATAACATTTTCTCTATTGTAATTTCAAACTGTTCTGCATTAAAGAGATCCAAGCCATGAACCAAACCAAGTCAGTTGGAGATGAATCACAACATTAAACTCTAATAAACAAGTTTTAATGACACTGCAAATAAAGTAATCTTACTGTTTTATAGTCATTGATCATAATAGTATATAAATACTGATATAATCAATGACCATAATTTTAGAAGTTTGCTTAATATAAAGATATTAATAAAAACTATAATGGTATATATAGTAATTAATTCATATGCATTATGTGAATGCGATAGAAGTCCCAGTGAGCAGAATAAATTAAGTAAATAAAGCACACACACATATATATAAAAAATTATTTTAAAAAAATATAATTTTTTTTACATTATTATATTATAAAATATTTTGTAAACAAATATATAATTTTTATATTGTTTATAATAAACTATATATATATATATATATATATATATATTCAACTTTTCAATGGGTAAAACTAATGGGATTTGTACTTCTGGGATTTGTGCCTCTTTAGAGACAGACTTTAACACAAGCCCTTAACACTGTTATGTTCAGGTAAGAAAAAGTCAAAGGTAAAAATCCCACCATCTTAATCGGGGTGGACGAGAGGTCGTCGTGGGAAACCGGCGTGTCATCTGGTTCTCTGACATAAATCCCCCGCCGTGCGAGAGTTTGGATGACGGCCTGATGGGAAGTGAGTGCAGACGCTTGTTCTCCTTTCAGGAGGAGTCCACAAACCCTACAGTAGAGCTCTGAGGACAGCAGCAGCGATAACACCGGAGGCTTTATGTGCTCAACGCAGTACTGATCCGTGTAGAACGGGTCTCGCAGGTCCGTCGGGATGTGCTCTGACAGAGAAACACACAGAGGAACAGCTCGATTTATACCGAATTATAACAACCTGTACACATGTACCAAATCGATATAAACCAGCATAACATGAATGACCTGAAACAACAATATATTTTAATATTATGTAATAATTATAAAAACAACAATTAACATTTTCAGTACTTGAAATAAAATACACATTATATGGAAAAAAGGTGTATTTGTTTTGTACTTTAGGCAACATTTCTCATTTTCTTTAAAGTACTAAAATAAAAGCTATATAGTTATAAAACAAAACTAATAAAAAAAGACAAAAACATACAACAAAATTACTAAAAATATATATACACAAAATATTAACAAGAACTATAGCAGTACAATACTAAAATGACACTGATTGATGATAGATTAGATAGATGATAGATGGATAGATAGTGTGATACATACTCCTATAAAATATCTAAAATATAATACACATTTGGGTAAAATATGGCCTTGGCATCTCTTTTCTAATTATCAATAAATTATAAGAGGAGACGTGACAAATCAGATTATAAGAACTGTAGAAAGACTGCAAGAAAGAGATGTGAAGATGTCATGTCACACAAAAAACTCAAGTGACCGACGGGAGATTTTGAGATTAGCCATTCGGCACGTCAAGGGTAACATCCAGCAAACCGAATCAGACACAAGCAAAATCAGAAAGAGACGACATCAGGTGTGTCTCAATGTGATCATACATTCACGCTTCAGTGCTAGGCTAATTACAACTAACTGCTAGGTTAATGTGGCAAAGCGTCAACACAATGTTTATTTCATTTGTTCATGTGTTTGACCTTGTTTGCTTGATTTAGCCGTGAGAGGAGCGCATGGTCAAGATGATAAGCAGCTTTAGTTAATGACGACAATCCTGCTGGTGGAAAACGGTCACCTTTGATTACCAAAACGTCCCAATGCCACTTTTCCCTTTACATTTTCTCTTTCTCTCTTATAGATTTGTTTTTGTATTTTTTTCCCTCCACCAAGGGTCATTCTGAGGTTTTGTTAAAGTAGGAGGTCAAAGGTCAACCAGTCAGATTAAAGCCTGAGGAAGATTAACAACGGGGACCCATCAAATAACCCCTGATGAGATGTGTATGTCTGTGTCTGTGTGTGTGTTTTACAAATCCTACATAGAAACACCCAAGGCCTGTTCACAACAAGAATGATAACTTTGATGATAACAATAAATTATAAAATCATTATAAATATAAAACAATAGCACAATCCACACCACAGATTAATGATATAGGTGAAATCACTTTCAGAACTTTTTTTTACAGCAGCTGATGAACAATAAAAACATTGACAGCCAATCATAATCCATCCCGCTTTAAAGAGCTTGAGCATTTAAACAGAGCGATATAATCCTCTGAGGTGGACGGACGCTAATATAGTAATTGTTCTTGGTGTGAACCGGTCTTAAGACTGCATCCTAATAAAGCTCTGGTAGGGTGTTTGAAGAGAAAAAGAGACTGTTTGAAATCAAGCTGGAAAATTGGACTCGCCACTTGAAATTGAAGTCCAGTCAGATTTATTTGCATAGTGCTTTTCACAATATGCATCCTTTCAAAGCAGCTTTTTGGGATGGGCGATATATAACAATATATAATCATATATACAAGTGATCCTCTGAGTTTTAGATTAGCTATATTGTATTGTGTAGCACATATATTAGTGCAGCATTGATTTAGGCACACGTCTGAGTGTTGTGACGGTGCATGTGTTTCTTAAGGCAATTAAGAGATTTAAATATTGGTAGATTTTGTCTTACAGCAAAAGTAAGCGATTAATGTATTACATATAATATTTAAATATATTCATGTAAATAAGATTGGACACCACAGGAGTCTAATGCTCAGGTGCATGCTGGGAGAAAGTAATTAAGAAATTTAGATTTTAAATGAGTTTTTTGCAAGCAAGAGTCAAAAATTCTCAGAGAGCATTGATCGGTTGTCTTAAATGAAATCTAGTTGGTTATCAGATTTTCCAAATGTAATTAAAAGTAATTTAAAAGTCAAGCGACAGTGTTGAGAAATATAAGGCATGGCCTTAAAGAGATAGTTCACCCTAAAATGAAAATTAAGGCATCATTTACTCACGCTGGTGTTGTTCTAATGCCGTATGCCCTACTTTCTATTTTGAAAGAAAATTTGAAAATAAAAAAACCCCACAAAGTTTTTTTTTTTTAATAAAATGTCCCGCTAGCACACCACCATATAATGGCAGTGAATAATGACCAGTTTTTTTTAAAACACACAAAAGTATCACAGAAAAATCTCATGCAACATGTGCCATATATTCTGTTCTGAGGGTATACGAGAGAATTGGTGAAAAGCAAATTTGATGTAGGGCTGTCAAACGATTAATCTCGATTAATCGCATCCAAAATAAAAGTTTGTGTATACATAATATATGTGGGTGCAATAGACCATTTTGCAAGATGTAAACAACACTGGTCCAGAAACACTTCCTGTTTCAGTTTGTAACTGTTTTCTTTATTTCACATGTAAAGAAAAAATTTTAAAGATGTTTGTTTAACACTTTTTGATTCAGTTTTATAATCCCAGCTTTTATGTAGTGTTAAAAAACTGAAATAGGAAGTGCTTCTGGACCAGATTTGTTTACATCTTGCAAAATGGTCTATAATTATTTTGTGTGTATATATATATATATATATATATATATATATATATATATATATAAATAAATACATCCACATGCGTTTATATTTAAGAAAAAAATATTATTTATATATAAAATATTTATATATAATATAAATTATATATAAATCTATACACAGTGTATACATGAAAATATTTCTTATACAAGCATGTGTGTATATTTATATATATAAAATAATTATACACAGTGCACCCACAGAAAAAGCAAGCAGGTTGCGAGAAATCAAGATGAATAAAAAAGTATCCATGTGCTTTCTTCACCATAGTTAAATTTCCGGACAAGAACACTGTTTGCGTGATGACCGAATGACAGTTAACGGATGTATACGCCATAACTTTTTGCAAGTGGGATAAAAGTAGGGCATACAGCATTAGAACAACACCAGGGTGAGTAAATGATGACTTGATTTTCATTTTAGGGTAAACTATCCCTTTAAATTAAGACATAATTAATAGAATAATGTAATGGCATTCCTTACTTTAATTGAACATTTAGTATATTGTGAAAAACATGTTGTCATATCATTGTCGAAGTTTGGGTGCTTGACAAAGTGTCACTTTCTTTGTGACTTTCCCTGTGAATTTTTACACTTAGCAATGCACCATTCCTGCAGAATTAAGTGAATCCGTACTGTTTGCATAGAGTAAACTCTCCTAAATGTCTCACAAGACCTTTCAGATTACCATGGTCCTACTTTCTTTTAAGATACACACTCAACCATAAACATTTCAGCTCCTAAACTGGCTGTTTGCAATGTAGAGAACCCCTGATATCCAAGAATATATTTTTAAAATATATAATAAATACCATTCAATTTTTTATTTAAATAATAGTAATAATAATAATAATAATGTGTTACATTAAAAATATATAAAAATTAAAATACATTTTTTTAGATAATCCATCATTTTAAAACATTTCTATATTATGATCCATATAAACTACATAAATTACCATAGATATAATATATTATGGCAAAAATATTTTTATTTTAAAATATTAACATAATATTTAAAACAATTCTATACACATTACAGACCGCATCCCATATGTGTGTGTGTGTGTGTGTGTGTGTGTCAGACTCTCAGTAAAGGCGTGTGCACTACTTCTCATTAATAAATAAAGGCTGACAGTCAGAACAGAAGTGGGTCACACACTCGGAGGGTTTCCCTCACGGTGACATCTGACCGCACCTTCCACGCTGGACAAAAAGCTTACGAGTAAAACTTCACATGAATCCACAATATCACTTCAAATTGTCTTTATCTCTGTTTTAGCTGAAGAGGCAGGTTCAGGTCTCAGACCCTGAAAGTCTCTGACAAAGGACAATCAGTCAAATACTATAACTCAACCTTATTCTGAATGCATGCAGCAACTGAACATTTAGATTCAGATTTGTTTATTTAAAAAATAAATCTGCAATGCATAATGTAAAAGCTTAGTTTTTTGTGACAGTATGCACAGGATTTTAAAACAGAGGCAATAGAACTCATTAGGGAAATGAGGATCCGGGAAATCTTACAGATCAATATGGATCTATAAGCAATAATGACAAAGCTTATTTCAAAAAGACAATTCCAAAATGGTCTATTTAATTCTACAAGTAGATAATATCCATTTAATTTATATACAAAATTATTACAAAACATTACATTTTCCAAAATGTTATTATATTATTTCACAAACTGCTGATCTACTAAGATTTTCACCTACAAAGATCTCTACAATTTATAGAGAATGGTATGAAAAAGAGGAAATATCCAGGAAGCGGCAGTTCTGTGGGAGAAAATGCCTTGTTTACGCCAGAGGTCAGAGGAGAATGACCAGACTGGCTTGAGCTGATTGAAAGGCCACAGTGACTCAAATAAACAAAAGCAAGGTCTGAAGAAAGACAATCTCTAAATAGAGATTTCTATTTAATGATCTACAATAAGAATGTTTTTTGTTCTGAAGAAATCACCAGATTTACAGTACAAGACCTCCAGTTACTAACAAACAGAAATCTTTTAGCATCAATCAGGGTTATCAACACGCCTTACGCACGTGACGTTCACACACCGGTGCTCTCCCACAATCACAGCTATTTCAGTCTGTAGGCTTTGTGATGTAACACTGATGCCTTTATTTCTGTCCCATGGTTAATCTCAAGACACACTGCTAGAAGACCTCACCTTCATCCATGCCTATGAAATCCATTGTGTTTCATTATGCACAGATGTTCATTAGGGCCCTATGATTTCCAAAATGTGGAAAACTTAAGTTAAAAATATAAATGGAAACATAAAAATGGAATTTAAATTATAACATGGAATGTCGTTGACTGTACAATTAATCAAATGACCATGTGGACTAGTGTCTGTGAATATTAAAGCACAAAAAATTGCGGTTAACAACGAAGTCTGCATGTTGTGAATGAGCGCAGCAGTTTGATATACTACACACATACACACATACTGAAGCAGGCGTGACGCTCGTGGTGTTCAGCGGCCACCGTCTCACTCTCTATATGAGGGCATGAACAACTTTATCTAGCTGATCACGTCAGACTGAAAGCAGAAGGTCTGGACTCCATCACAGTTTTCATTGGCCAAGGACCACCCAAGAGGACATTTGATGCAACCAATCACAGTTTGTTTTGTTTCGCATCATGTTGTCGATGTCCCTTCATTAACAGACCGGCGTGCATCTAATGAAGTATCACTCAAGAACAATCTTCACATACTTTTGAACAGCTGATTAGCGATCATTGGCACAGTTGTCTACAGTCGACTACAGCATCCGCTCCCTAACTATACTTCAGCGAGTCTACAGTCGACTACAGCATCCGCTCCCTAACTATACTTCAGCGAGTCTACAGTCTACAACATCATCCGCTCCCTAACTATACTTCAGCGAGTCTACAGTCGACTACAGCATCCGCTCCCTAACTATCCTCCAGCGAGTCTACAGTCGACTACAGCATCAGCTCCCTAACTATACTTCAGCGAGTCTACAGTCTACAACATCATCCGCTCCCTAACTATACTTCAGCGAGTCTACAGTCGACTACAGCATCCGCTCCCTAACTATCCTCCAGCGAGTCTACAGTCGACTACAGCATCAGCTCCCTAACTATACTTCAGCGAGTCTACAGTCGACTACAGCATCCGCTCCCTAACTATACTCCAGCGAGTCTACAGTCGACTACAGCATCCGCTCCCTAACTATCCTCCAGCGAGTCTACAGTCGACTACAGCATCTGCTCCCTAACTATACTTCAGCGAGTCTACAGTCGACTACAGCATCCGCTCCCTAACTATACTCCAGCGAGTCTACAGTCGACTACAGCATCCGCTCCCTAACTATACTTCAGCGAGTCTACAGTCGACTACAGCATCAGCTCCCTAACTATACTTCAGCGAGTCTACAGTCGACTACAGCATCCGCTCCCTAACTATACTTCAGCGAGTCTACAGTCGACTACAGCATCCGCTCCCTAACTATACTCCAGCGAGTCTACAGTCGACTACAGCATTCGCTCCCTAACTATACTTCAGCGAGTCTACAGTCGACTACAGCATCCGCTCCCTAACTATACTTCAGCGAGTCTACAGTCGACTACAGCATCCGCTCCCTAACTATACTCCAGCGAGTCTACAGTCGACTACAGCATCCGCTCCCTAACTATACTCCAGCGAGTCTACAGTCGACTACAGCATCCGCTCCCTAACTATACTCCAGCGAGTCTACAGTCGACTACAGCATCCGCTCCCTAACTATACTCCAGTGAGTCTGCAGTCGACTACAGCATCCGCTCCCTAACTATACTTCAGCGAGTCTACAGTCGACTACAGCATCCGCTCCCTAACTATACTCCAGCGAGTCTACAGTCGACTACAGCATCCGCTCCCTAACTATACTTCAGCGAGTCTACAGTCGACTACAGCATCCGCTCCCTAACTATACTCCAGCGAGTCTACAGTCGACTACAGCATCCGCTCCCTAACTATACTTCAGCGAGTCTACAGTCGACTACAGCATCAGCTCCCTAACTATACTTCAGCGAGTCTACAGTCTACAACATCATCCGCTCCCTAACTATACTTCAGCGAGTCTACAGTCGACTACAGCATCCGCTCCCTAACTATACTTCAGCGAGTCTACAGTCGACTACAGCATCCGCTCCCTAACTATACTTCAGCGAGTCTACAGTCGACTACAGCATCCGCTCCCTAACTATAATCCAGCGAGTCTACAGTCGACTACAGCATCCGCTTCCTAACTATACTTCTTACCCTATCTCACGACCAATTCGTACGAATTCGTACGAGTGATTAAAAAGTGGCTAATTCGTACTAATTCGTACGACCTCACTCGTGCGAATTCATACGATTTGTCTAAACCCACGTGACGGTTATGTTTAGGGGCGGGGTCAGGGGTAGGTCATTCGTACGAATTCATACGAATTGGCCAATTCGTAAAATATGTACGATTTAGCAAAAATCGTACTAATTTGTACGACTGAGGTCGTATGAATTGTTACGAATTAGCCACCTCGTAAAATTCATACGAATTCCCGAGAGATCGGGTTGATACTTCAGCGAGTCTACAGTCGACTACAGCATCCGCTCCCTAACTATACTTCAGCGAGTCTACAGTCGACTACAGCATCAGCTCCCTAACTATACTTCAGCGAGTCTACAGTCGACTACAGCATCCGCTCCCTAACTATACTTCAGCGAGTCTACAGTCGACTACAGCATCCGCTCCCTAACTATACTTCAGCGAGTCTACAGTCGACTACAGCATCCGCTCCCTAACTATAATCCAGCGAGTCTACAGTCGACTACAGCATCCGCTTCCTAACTATACTCCAGCGAGTCTACAGTCGACTACAGCATCCGCTCCCTAACTATACTTCAGCGAGTCTACAGTCGACTACAGCATCAGCTCCCTAACTATACTTCAGCGAGTCTACAGTCTACAACATCATCCGCTCCCTAACTATACTTCAGCGAGTCTACAGTCGACTACAGCATCTGCTCCCTAACTATACTTCAGCGAGTCTACAGTCGACTACAGCATCCGCTCCCTAACTATACTCCAGCGAGTCTACAGTCGACTACAGCATCCGCTCCCTAACTATAATCCAGCGAGTCTACAGTCGACTACAGCATCCGCTTCCTAACTATACTTCAGCGAGTCTACAGTCGACTACAGCATCCGCTTCCTAACTATAATCCAGCGAGTCTACAGTCGACTACAGCATCCGCTCCCTAACTATAATCCAGCGAGTCTACAGTCGACTACAGCATCCGCTTCCTAACTATAATCCAGCGAGTCTACAGTCGACTACAGCATCCGCTCCCTAACTATAATCCAGCAAGTCTACAGTCGACTACAGCATCCGCTCCTCACTATAATCCAGTGAGTCTACAGTCGACTACAGCATCCGCTTCCTAACTATACTTCAGCGAGTCTACAGTCGACTACAGTATCCGCTCCCTAACTATACTTCAGCGAGTCTACAGTCGACTACAGTATCCGCTCCCTAACTATACTCCAGCGAGTCTACAGTCGACTACAGCATCCGCTCCCTAACTATACTCCAGCGAGTCTACAGTCGACTACAGCATCCGCTCCCTAACTATACTCCAGCGAGTCTGCAGTCGACTACAGCATCCGCTCCCTAACTATACTCCAGCGAGTCTACAGTCGACTACAGCATCCGCTCCCTAACTATACTTCAGCGAGTCTACAGTCGACTACAGCATCCGCTCCCTAACTATAATCCAGCGAGTCTACAGTCGACTACAGCATCCGCTCCCTAACTATACTTCAGCGAGTCTACAGTCGACTACAGCATCCGCTCCCTAACTATAATCCAGCGAGTCTACAGTCGACTACAGCATCCGCTTCCTAACTATAATCCAGCGAGTCTACAGTCGACTACAGCATCCGCTCCCTAACTATAATCCAGCAAGTCTACAGTCGACTACAGCATCCGCTCCTCACTATAATCCAGTGAGTCTACAGTCGACTACAGCATCCGCTTCCTAACTATACTTCAGCGAGTCTACAGTCGACTACAGTATCCGCTCCCTAACTATACTTCAGCGAGTCTACAGTCGACTACAGTATCCGCTCCCTAACTATACTCCAGCGAGTCTACAGTCGACTACAGCATCCGCTCCCTAACTATACTCCAGCGAGTCTACAGTCGACTACAGCATCCGCTCCCTAACTATACTCCAGCGAGTCTGCAGTCGACTACAGCATCCGCTCCCTAACTATACTCCAGCGAGTCTACAGTCGACTACAGCATCCGCTCCCTAACTATACTTCAGCGAGTCTACAGTCGACTACAGCATCCGCTCCCTAACTATAATCCAGCGAGTCTACAGTCGACTACAGCATCCGCTTCCTAACTATAATCCAGCGAGTCTACAGTCGACTACAGCATCCGCTCCCTAACTATAATCCAGCGAGTCTACAGTCGACTACAGCATCCGCTCCTCACTATAATCCAGCGAGTCTACAGTCGACTACAGCATCCGCTCCTCACTATAATCCAGTGAGTCTACAGTCGACTACAGTATCCGCTCCCTAACTATACTTCAGCGAGTCTACAGTCGACTACAGTATCCGCTCCCTAACTATACTCCAGCGAGTCTACAGTCGACTACAGCATCCGCTCCCTAACTATACTCCAGCGAGTCTACAGTCGACTACAGCATCCGCTCCCTAACTATACTCCAGCGAGTCTGCAGTCGACTACAGCATCCGCTCCCTAACTATACTCCAGCGAGTCTGCAGTCGACTACAGCATCCGCTCCCTAACTATACTCCAGCGAGTCTACAGTCGACTACAGCATCCGCTCCCTAACTATACTCCAGCGAGTCTACAGTCGACTACAGCATCCGCTCCCTAACTATACTTCAGCGAGTCTACAGTCGACTACAGCATCAGCTCCCTAACTATACTTCAGCGAGTCTACAGTCGACTACAGCATCCGCTCCCTAACTATACTTCAGCGAGTCTACAGTCTACTACAGCATCCGCTCCCTAACTATACTTCAGCGAGTCTACAGTCTACAACATCATCCGCTCCCTAACTATACTTCAGCGAGTCTACAGTCGACTACAGCATCCGCTCCCTAACTATACTTCAGCGAGTCTACAGTCGACTACAGCATCCGCTCCCTAACTATACTTCAGCGAGTCTACAGTCTACTACAGCATCCGCTCCCTAACTATACTTCAGCGAGTCTACAGTCTACAACATCATCCGCTCCCTAACTATACTTCAGCGAGTCTACAGTCGACTACAGCATCCGCTCCCTAACTATACTTCAGCGAGTCTACAGTCGACTACAGCATCCGCTCCCTAACTATACTCCAGCGAGTCTACAGTCGACTACAGCATCCGCTCCCTAACTATACTCCAGCGAGTCTACAGTCGACTACAGCATCCGCTCCCTAACTATACTCCAGCGAGTCTGCAGTCGACTACAGCATCCACTTCCTAACTATAATCCAGCGTGTCTACAGTCGACTACAGCATCCGCTCCCTAACTATAATCCAGCGAGTCTACAGTCGACTACAGCATCCGCTCCCTAACTATACTCCAGCGAGTCTACAGTCGACTACAGCATCCGCTCCCTAACTATACTCCAGCGAGTCTGCAGTCGACTACAGCATCCGCTTCCTAACTATAATCCAGCGAGTCTACAGTCGACTACAGCATCCGCTCCCTAACTATAATCCAGCGAGTCTACAGTCGACTACAGCATCTGCTCCCTAACTATACTCCAGCGAGTCTGCAGTCGACTACAGCATCCGCTCCCTAACTATACTCCAGCGAGTCTACAGTCGACTACAGCATCTGCTCCCTAACTATACTCCAGCGAGTCTGCAGTCGACTACAGCATTCGCTCCCAAACTATCATCATATCATATAGACACAGAAACTCAAAAGGTCTTCATGACAACCCATCAATACAAAAGTTTGAAGAAACTGTGACAAAAAAATATATTACTACTTCTAAAAAATATATAATAATATTATTATAAAAAAATATATTCTTCTACCATTTTAACAGGAAATCATGAATACAGATAAATTAAAACAGACAGAAAAAAAACTAGCAGGGCACTATTACTGTAAAAAAAGAGACCGGTCCTTTCCCAACCTCTGTTGTGGTCACTGTGGACTCTAAGGACTGCTGACTAAGAATCTACACACACACTTCTGCCTCATCAGAACTATTTTCGCCATCCCAGTCACTATATATCTCTGCCTGCATCCAAAGCAAGCAGTTCAATAGAAGTCACAGGCCAAACAAAAGAGTGTTGTGCCAAGAATACAGTGTCCAGCACAAAGAACTGTATTTCTATGGTTTTGGGAACCTATAAATATCAGAATACTGTCACCTTTTTGGAGATGGTCCTCACTGCAGAACACAAAATCCAGGGGGTGGAGTTGGAATCAGATCCCACTCCACCCACCTTATATATATATATATATATATATATACACCTAAACCTACCAATCTCCACCCCCTGATCCCAAACCCCACCCCTAATCCTACCCATCCTATCTCCACCCCTTAGACCTGGATCCAACTCCACCCCCTGGATATGGTGTACTGCAATGGAGCCACTGCCTTTTTGTAAGGTGTGATTGCAGAAGAGCGATGCACCTACCTTCACCATAGGCTTTGGCGAACAACCAGCGCAGGTTAGCTTCAATCTTTGCTCGGGCCGAGTCGTACATTTCCAGCGGCACGATTTCAAGTCCTCCCTCAACCGAATCCGCTCTTCTCGGGCCGCCATCCCCACCTGCGAGCGCACCTACATCCATCCTAAACACACAAGAGGCACTGAAAACATCATAAATGTACAGCTCATACTAAAAAATGACGATTCATTCAAAGGAGTTATCCGCTGCTCTATTACGAAGCATGGATGCACAAAATGCTTTAAGAGCTGTCCAGATCCAATATACTGTTACACATGCATCTTAAAACTGTTTATGTTAACTTAAGATTTAACACACTACACACAGAGAGAATAAATGTGTAAAAATGTTACTTTAGGGGTACAACAGCTTAAAATTTCATCTTTGTACCTTTTTTACTCCTAAAAGGTGCATATTAGTACCTTTGAGTGCAAATATTTACCTTAAGTTGGGTACTACTATGAACCTTTTTGTGGTGAATATTTTTGTAGAGATGTATCCTGGCTTTAAGGTACCATTTACACCTTTTTTCTCTGTACTGGGATACCAGCAGAGCCCACCATTTTTAATAATCGCAATTTTGTGTGAATATGTAAAAGACAGCTCAATTCAACATTCGCACGGCATCTGAGAGGTGTCTTTCTGTGTGTGCGGTGCATATATCACATAGTATAAGTAAGTATATACGAAGAGTTCAGATGCAAAAGCCTCTAAATGCCATTTGAAATTTTTGAAATTTGAAATGCCAAGTTTGTAAATTTAAGTTCAGTAATTTCACTTAAATGACAATTAATATGTAATCTTTATTGCCATTTAAGTGAAATTACTGAACTTAAATATACAAGCTTGATAAAAATGATCATTTTAGAAGAAAATTTCAAATGGCACTTAGAGGCTTTTGCATCTGAACTCTTCATACATTTTTTATTTATTTAACAGTAAATAATATTTCAATATCTAGCTTGAACAAAACATTTTGTTGTCAACAAGTACTGCTGCACATTTGACATTAAATTTTGACTGTGATGTACCATGGTAAATAAATACCATCACTTTACTACAGTTCTACCACAGTAACTTACTCTAAGCCCAGCCTTTCATGAATGAAGACAGTTTGCAGCCACTGGAAAACCAGTACACATTGTAATACTGTGAGTGTTTAACACCAAAAGAGCAAAGGCCCAGACAGACAAACCAGCATCCTGATCCTGATCCAGACTGTGTTTCAGACCAAACAATGAAAGAGTTACAGACTAGAGGAACAATCACCTAACGTTACCAATAACCCAAGATGAGACAGCAGCATTGAGGAATAACCACTCACAACACGAGTGATATAATGAATGTTTGTGAAACAATACGATTAATTATGATGTAAATACAATCCTCAATGCGTGCTCAGCAAACGAGAGATTATGAATGAATGGAGCTGCTTTACTATCACTCTCACAGAAATATAATCTAACTGCACCTGTCAGCGGCCACCACCAGTGACATCAGAGACGCTCGAGCGACCCGAACACCATCAGGGCGAAATTTACCTCGATCCCCGTGTGGAGTCCACAATCCAGCTTTGAAGATGCGCCTATATTCCCGACGCTTTTCCCGAAGGCTCTTCCAGGCGTCTGTTCGTTCCCCTCTCCGCCCAGCAGCGCGAGCGAGCGCGGCCTCCGCTACATGGCGCGCCGCGAGATATTCAGCAAGTATGACGTAAACGGACAGAACAACACGTTTTCAAAAATGTCCCAATTCAAAAATACATATTTGCTCGTGTCTCTTCTGCCACCCAGGCGCTCGTTCATTGTCTGGCTGCCGTTGTCATGGGAGACGCCGCGGACAGTCGCTGTTATTGTCACTACATATATATATGCACGCTCATGGAAGGACAGTGCGCATGCGTGCGTGCGTACAGGCGCGTCCTCAAATGATACAAGCCACACAATCAATGATGCCTGGTTAATACGTTTGACAAAAATGGCTGTACATAGACAGATTAAGAGACTCTCTGCAAAGTATTCATGTAATATTATACGTGATTTTATTCTTATTATTTTTATATTATTATCCCCTGGCCATTTTTTGTAGTAGTAGTAATAGTAGTTATCATTATATACACGTTTTTGTTTATTTATTTATTTTACTATAAAATAATAATATTGTATTGCTATAATTTATTTTTTTAGGTAATAATAATTTGTATAAGTTGCTGTATGGTGTTTTTATTTATTAAACTTGCCACGATAATTTATATTTTTTTATATAAAAGGATTGTATACTTTGCTGTATTTTTTTTAAATTGATACCTCGACTAATGATTTAATCTAATGAGATGCATTTTTCCAATTCCAATTTTTTTTTTACAAATAGCAACTTTCATTTGAAAGTTTTTTGTTTCATTTGAAAAAAAAAAAAAACTCGGGCTGAGGTAAAACAATTGTAGTCCTTTTGTTAAGAACATTTCATAATAAAAATATCTGAGATTGCTCATTTCTATCTAAAAAAAGATGTTAAATCAAGATGTGCATCTTAAATGGCACCTATTATGCAAAATTCACTTTTACATGGTGTTTGAACATGTGTCGGCAGTGTGTGTACACAACTAATGGCAAAAAAAAATTCACGCAGTCCTCTTATTTTAATCCCCATAATTCATAAGCAGTCTCTCAGAACAAGCTGTTTGAGTGTGGCGTCACACTGCACAAGCCACGCCCACAACTGCTGACGGAATCTGCCCTATTAGCATAGACCCGCCCTCCGTGAGCTGAACACAGTCCTCCATGCTTACCTCCTAAATATCTAAACATAGTTAAATATACGGTAAATCGCAATGGAAGGCCATTTCGATACATCTAAATATGTTTAGTGAAAGGTAAAACTTCCGAAATCTCCGTGTAAACAATGAGTGTTGTAGCCGCGCGAGAGATCACTTCCGGCGTAACGTTGGACACGGTTCAGTTCAGCTCAGTTGGACATCTGATTCAGATCAGTTCGACGGCTGTTAACAAGAGGTAAAAACTATATAAATACTGTTTGTTATCTCACACAAACCGCTCGTTTCACGTCTTAGGTCATCAGTGTGTACTTACATTTACGAGTCATTAAATCATGTTTAATTTTGACTTATCTGTGCATGCTTTTTGAGGTGGACCCCCATACCTGCATTATATGACTGACAGACAACACCGGCTTGACCAAAAAATGTCAAAATTGAAAATACTGTGGAAACAAAGACACCTACATCTTGGATGCCCTTGAGGTAGCTAAAACATATCAAAAATGAATTTCAAAGTGAACTATCCTTTTAACATGACCACCACGACGCATGCGTGTTGTGTTGACACAAGAGCGGACGTTGTTACGTGAACGCCCATAGGAGATTTCTGTCCCTGTGTGACTTGTTTAATCGATTAAACTTGTGCAGTTTAATTGATTAGATAAGCGACACAGGGACAGAGTCTCTATTGGTAATAGAACAAACCAAAAGTTATTGTAATGAATGAGCCATTCTCACTAATATGTGCAGACCAGCCTGGCAAACCAAAGAACCATGCACATGAATCTGATATTATTTCATATTTAATAGTGCAGGTTTAATTTTAGATCCATCATCATGTTGTAGTGCACTTTCCCAGGCTGTAAATGGAGAGTTGCAGGTGAATCAGGTGACTCGTTCAGCCTCTAAATAGCCGACAGAGGTGAAGTAGTGAAAAATTAATTCAGTGAATGTCACTGGTTCCACTTGAATCTGGGAAAGGCATTTACACTCATCCATCCAAAGATACTCTGAAAATATTAACCACATAAAATACAGCCAGTGAGTGAGAACTTTAAACCTACTTCAACTATTTGAAATATTAATATTATATTTATGTATATTGTTGAGGTGAATTGTTTTGGAATTTGGAAAATTGTATATTCAAAAAATAAATTCAGCTTTGCCATCACAAGAATAAATTACATTTTAAATATTTTAAATTCATTACAATAGAAAAAATATATTAATAATTCTAATACTAATTCTCAATATTACTTATTTTTACATGTGTTTTCATCAAATTTAGCCTTGGAGAGCAGAAGTGACTTTTCAAAAACATTAAAGAAAATCTTTATTCTAAACTTTTGAACAGTAGTGTATAAGAAACAGTAATAGTGATGATTTTCTGCTTTTCACATGAATATTTTGAAGGCAAGACTGATGAGAGAAACATAGTAAAAGTAATGTCACCAAATGGTGTCCTTTATTGTGTCAAGAAAGGGTACTTTACAAAAGACATTGAACAAAATAGTTTTTTTCTCCACAAACTACAAGTCTGTCTTTTTACATTTTATCATTAGAACATTTGATCTCCATTTATAAAACATAAAAAGTCTGGAAAGCAACAATCACACACCTCATGAGCATCAATGATGTCATCACACTGCGACACACACTCTTTTCCCACACTCTACTCTCTCTCTCTCTCTCTCTCTCTCTCTCTCTATCTCTCTCTCACACACACACACAAACTCATCTACATGTGTTAGAATATGTCCTAAATGTCTACAGCAGGCAATAAATAACAGTGATTGCTACGCTACATATGAAAAAGCTCCCCAAAACACCTGAAGCAAGGTACCATGGGAAACATTTTTGGGTTCTAAATGAACTCAGAACAGTATCTACAGACAATACTCGGTAAAATAGAATAAATCAGTCATAAACCACTCTCTTTTCTGTAAAAACACAAACAAACATGTGTAGATTGCGCAGTGTCCATTTGAATACATCCAAGATACAATAGTCACAATTTTAAGACTCTTTTCTATTTTTTTTGTTCACAGAAAACTAAATTGTTTGGTAAAAGGACCATATAAAATCAAATTAATACTGAAATTTTAATTAAAAACAAAATAACCAAAGCAAAAAAAGAAGAAAAAAAAAACATTTCTGGCAGCATCACAATATTAAAAATTATTTTTTTTAGAACAGTAAATGTTCGAAATAAAAATACAGTATAAATTAAAAAAAAAAAAATCTTTTAAATCTGTAGTCCAAAACGCATATAAATAAATACAAAAAATAATAAACATTTCTTAGCAGGTTCTTAGCATACAAAATCGGTAAAAACAATTCTTATCATTAATATAAAATCATTTAAAGAGTCTATTCGGTAACTCAGTCTAGCTTCTTGATGGTAAAGCCCCGCCTACTTGAAGGCATCTGGTATATGGTTCATTTGCATATTGGTGGGTGGGCTTGAGATGCCCTCTGACCAATCAGACAAGTTGGAATGTGGAGACGAGCTTGACCATTGGTCGGGAGAGCCAGGAGAGGGCGTGAGGAACGGGTGGTCAGGAACCTGCGGCTGGTGACTGGGCGTGTTGTCCATGGGGTTGGAATAACTATGTTGAGAAGGCGGAGTCAGAAACTGGGTGCTAGAAATGGGAGGAGCCATGCGCTGGCTCTCCTGTGGTAGGATGGTCTGAATGGGCGCGTGTCCTGAGCCAGACTGAAGATCCAGCCCACTCAGGTCACCTAGGAAGTGATGAGAGTGGATGTGGCCAGAGGAGGCGCTGTTTTGATGCTGCATGGGCGCCATATTCTGGTGGGCGTGGTTGGGAATCATGTGTGACGATGCGCCGAGGTGGCTAGTTTGCATCGTTGGATAGCCCATATGTGACATAGTGGTGGAAGGGAGCATTGAGGGTATCAGCTGTGTGAAACCTGCCTGCTGTTGTTGCTGTTGCACCCTTTGCAGCCAATCGCACGCCCCTGTTTGAGCTCCATTGTTAACCACCGGCAGATGGGATAAGCGTGGAGGGGCGGAGTCAAACGGTTTCCCTAAACTCTGATGGGCTCCGCCCATGTGAGAATCAGCCAATCCTTGGAGTTGATTCAAAGTGATGGGTGGGGACTGTTGAAAGGGTGACGTCATCATAGGTGGGGAGGAGACGTCCGACAGGTAACCGTGGGGTGACTCCAGTGAATCGACAGGCGAGAGGACGCCCACTTCCATAATCCCTCCGTTTTTGCCCTCTCCATTTTTTTTCTTTTTCATTCTCATGTCTTTTCCGCTGTCCTTCCCTCCTCCCACGCCTTTACCCGCCGGTTTCCTCGCCTTCTTGGCCGTGTTGTTGTTGCCCGGGCTGGGTTTGATGCCCAGGTAGGTGTTGGGCGAGCAGAGAGGGGGCGATAAGGGCAGCGGGGGACTCCGGACCAGGTTGTATTCTTCTAATAGACGGACGATGTCGTGGTGCATGCGCTCCTGTGCGATGTCTCGTGGAAGCTGGTCTAGGTGATCTGCAATATCACGGTTGGCCAAGTGATCAAGCAGGACTTTAGCGGTCTCGTAACTGCCCTCACGAGCGGCCAGGAAAAGTGGCGTCTCCTCCTGCAAAGCAAGGTTATTGTCATTAACTTTTTTTGTTAAATTAAATAAAGCTGAAATAAAACAAATATTTGAGGAAAAACTTGAAGTAAAATTAAAATTACTAACTGAAAAAAAATAATGAAAAAATAAAATAAATTACACCTAAATAAAAAAAGCTAATAAAAATTGACAAAGACCTATTAAAATGCACAAACAAATATATAAAAGAATAAATGTGTAAGTTTTTGTCATTTTAAAATAAAACTTTACATGAAAATAAAAGCCAAAAAAATAAAATAAATTCCAAATATTAATAACTATAAATGGCATATACTGTATATATACAAATATATAAATGTAATTAAATGCTAAATACAAATAACACCGCTACAAAAACACTCAAATCACTTCTAATCTGGAATAAACATTTTAATTTTGACCTCTTTAATAAACTCAAAACTTCAAAAACCCACCTTGTTATTCTGAAGGTCTTTATTCGCTCCATTCTTCAAAAGAACGACAGCAGCGTCCACGTTATTAACCGCAGCCGCCCAGTGAAGAGCCGACTTACCTACAGAAGAAACATAAAAAGAGTTATTGGGGACATCCATGCATCTTCAAAATACGTTTTTATTTTTAATTTTTTAGAGAGATTTGGTTGAGATTATAATGTTTGTTTGTGATCATACCAGAATCATCAACAGCATTTGGATCAGCATGGCAATTAATGAGCTCCTCCACCATTCCTTCGACAGCCAATCGAGTGGCCAGGATCAGAGGAGTCGTTCCGTCATGCATGCGGGCGTCCAGATCCGTCGCTCGGTTCCGAATGAGAATCTATTTCCAAACACAAAGCCATGTTTTAACATTATTCAGCAACCAAGAGCATCTAGAGACCACAAGCTATAAATACAAAATGTGCACAAAAATAAATATTAAATATTGAATATTATATATATATTATTTTATACATTAAATATACATTTAATATATTAAATAAATTGTATTATAAATGTTAACTATGAAAAGACATTCGTTAGCAGAAAACTAGAATATATTAGTAGATATTCATATATTAGTTTATTAGCTTTAACATATATTTTAGTTTGAATAATTTTAGAACTTAAACATATTTCAGTGAGTAGCAAAGGCAACATGTTTAAATTTATTTCAGTTTAAAGTTTTCCATCTTATTTTACTTTATTTCAGTTTTATTTCAATTACCAAAAATATTTATATTAAGTAAATTTCAATTTTAATATTAAAACAAAATAACCAAACTATTTTTTTAAAATACATTTATTATTATCATTATACTGAATTACTATGTTAACATTCATGTCTTTAATCATATAGCTGTTATCGCTTTCACACAAATGAATTTAGTTTAAACCCTCCTGAATCATAATAAGTTGACTACAGTTTGTTCTTTACCTGGAAGACACCCTGCGCGTCAGCAGCGACAGCAGCATGGAGAGGCGTGCGGCCCATGTTATCCTGGACATTAGCATCGGCGCAGGACTCCAGCAGGCGTTTGGCCGCGTCCGAGCGGGCGTAGCGGGCCGCCAGGTGCAGCGCGGTCTCGCCGGTCCGGTCCGTCTGATTGTGCAGGTTGGCACCGTGGTAGATGAAGTCTGTGATGACATCAGTGGACGGATCGTCTTCTCCCTCGCCGTTTTCATTCTCAACACCGCCGCCACTGCACGACGCAATCATCAGTGGAGTGAAACCATCTATGAGAGAGACCAAGGAGAGTTTACATCAGTAACATCATCAGTGTGTTCGTTCTTGTAAGCTTGCAGCAAGGATGACAAAATGTTGTTTTCAAACAAACAGTATTATAGCCAGATATGTTTAAATGATATAAAAACTATAGCCAATAATTTTGAAAATAGAATAAACAAAAACATCAGTAGGCCCTTTGTAATTTATAAACTTAAGCCTAGGAGTAGCCTAAAAAAAGTAGAATATAGGCTATTACTAAATGACTGCTGTCTGGGGCCTCAATACCTGCATGTTATTTTTGAGGTCTATCAATGTGAGGCTTTATTTTTTAAGCTTTTGGCACTATAGAGAGTGATAATAAACTTGCATTAATTAACAGAATAATGCGTCTTTCGGAAGAACATTGTAGCTTGAACTATTTGACGAGTCACGCAGGTACTAGGCTACTCCTCAGTGGCAGCGATCCAAACCAGTGTAAAATAGTTCCAATGTAAACACTTATTATAGGTGTACCATAGTGGTTCAGGATAAGACAAAAACACGGATTGGAAAATGGATAGTTTTGGGGTGTCTACAAGTCATTTTGGGGTGTCTACAAGTAGTTTTGGGGTGTCTAGTAGTTGTGGGGAGTCTACTGGTAGTTTTGGTGTGTCTACTAGTCGTTTTAGGGTGTCTACTAGTAGTTTGGGGGGGTCTAATGGGGGGTATACTAGTAGTTTTGGGTGTCTACTAGTAGTTTTGGAGGGTCTAATGGGGGGGTCTACAAGTAGTTGTAGGGGGTCTAGTAGTTTTGGGTGTCTACTACTAGTTTTGGAGGGTCTAGTAGTTTTCGGTGTCTAATGGGGGGTCTACTAGTAGTTTTGGGGGGGGGTCTAGTAGTTTTGGGTGTCTACTAGTAGTTTGGAGGGTCTAGTAGTTTTGGGCGTCTACTAGTAGTTTTGGGAGGTCTAATGGGGTTCTACTAGTAGTTTTGGGGGATCTAATGGGGGGTCTACTAGTAGTTTTGGGGTGTCTACTAGTAGTTTTGGGTGTCTAGTAGTTTTGGAGGGTCCGGTAATTTTGGGTGTCTACTATTAGTTTGGGGGGATCTACTAGTATTTTTGGGGAGTCTACTAGTAGTTTTGGGGGATCTAATGGGGGGTCTACTAGTAGTTTTGGGGTGCCTACAAGTAGTTTTGGGGGGTCTAATGGGGGGGGGGGTCTAGTAGTTTTGGGTTTCTAGTAGTTTTGGGTGTCTACTAGTAGTTTTGGGGGATATACTAGTAGTTTTGGGGGATCTACTAGTAGTTTTGGGGGATCTACTAGTAGTTTTGGGGAGTCTACCAGAAGTTTTGGGGCATCTAATAGTAGTTTTGGGTGTCTACTAGTAGTTTTGGGGGATCTACTAGTCGTTTTGGGTGTCTACTAGTAGTTTTGGGGGATCTACTAGTCGTTTTGGGGAGTCTACTAGTAGTTTTGGGGGCTCTACCCCCCACTCGCCCTCTGAAAAAAATCCTAAGAGAAACACTGATCATGGTAAAGGTCTAAGCGCTCACCAGGCCCACGGGCATTGACGTCCATGCAGTCGTTCTCGATCTCGCCCTGCGGTGGCGTCGGAGCCATCGAGTTCAGACGCAGGTCAGCGGCGTCCAGGTGCTGCTGTGTCCACTGACGGTGATCCAGCTGACCAGTCATGTCCAGAATCGACTGCTCCTCAAACTACACACAAACACACACAGTTACGCATTCATGCGGGAAGACATTGGACATCACTTTACACAGAGAGCAGACAGTCTTTGAACGGCGAGCACACTCACCCGGAATCGTTTAGCAGTGTCGTCTTCTGCCCACTCGTTCAGTTGTTCATCCATCAGAGAGCTGTCAGAGTTTTTCAGAGGCCTGATGGGACACAGAGTTGTATGTTATCAATAAAAGTGGAAAACTTTACATTTTTATGGACTTAAAATATATGACACTGTCCCTTTAATTGTTATATATATTATATTATTATAAATTAAATATACATTTTTATATATTATTAAAATATTTTAATATTAAAACTTCTTTAATGAAAACTATGATAAAAAATATTCGTTGACAACCTTTCTTCCATTGCTAAGACTAGACGATGAGATATCAATGTCATTAATAACTATATACTGTAGTCAATAACGGACTATAATCGATAACGGAAAAAAGATAATGCTAAAATCTAGTTAAAAAATAAATAAACTTTACCAAAATCTTTACTAAAAATTCGACTTAATATTTCGACTTAAACGATTTCAGTCAGTGGCCAAGGCAACATTTAAAATTTGCTAATCTAATATTAAAATATCTAATATTTAAATAAGACGCTTTGATTAAAGTGGGGCACACTCACTTGAGTCCGACAGAATCTTCTCCGACCGGTTCCCTTCGTTTCTTTTTGGGTTCAGAGACTTTAAATCCCTCTGGGAACCAAAGCTGCCCATGTTCCCTCTTCCTCTTCCTGGAGACCACGACGCCCACCGCCGCCAGGGCTAAGACCGCCAGAGCAAGAAGCACCAGGAACATGGGGTACATCTCGGCTGTCTTTGAAGGCTCGTCCTCACCTGCGCGCAGTTAATGATGTAATGGGTGTTTGAGTTGCACACAGTATGTTTAAATGTTGTTACCTAAAATATTTAATAAAGCTGAAAAAAAATTACATGAAAAAGTTGCTAAGCAATATCTCTAATTATCTCAAATAAAAATGACAAATTCACATAAAGATAAAAATTAAAATGTAACTAAAAATAAAATAAAAAGCTAAAGTAAAATATTGGATGATATTTAAAAAAAAAAAAAAAAAAAAATTTTTCCTTGGCAAAAAAATAAAAATAAAAAATGGAATAAAAAAAGGAACAAAATAAATGAAACCTAAATGGAAATATATAAACAAAAAAAGTAAAGAAATAAAAATGACAAAACCACATAAAATTACTGAATCGTAAAAGTAAAAAATGTAATTAATTTTGATAATACCATAATAGTATACAAATAATAGTAAAATAACAGTGTTTTTGGCCTAAATGTGGCACTCACTTGTGACAGCCTCGATGATGTAAGGTACATTGAGATTCCCGCTAGAGGCCAGCGCTCCGAGGAATGCCGCCACATCTGTCGCACTCTGGAAACACTCGTCAGACTGCTGATAACACTGACGGTTGTCAATTTCCAGATAGACAATAGACCTACAACACACAAACATGTAAACATTTTAATCACAAAGTTTAAAAGCACATAAAAAATGGTGCACAAATAATATAATAGAACATAATATATAAAATGTTAGTTGGATTTGTTGCATTTTATTATTTTGATTCAAGAGTTAAAATTTCATAAACTCAATCCACTCACCCTTTGATCTCCATTGGATCCAGTTCTCGTCGTAAGCGGGGCTTAATAAATGACGTCAGGCTCCTCTTGGCTCGCTGCATCAGCTGGGCCGGGTCGGTCCAATCAGAGCGTTTGTGTTTGCTCAGCTCGTGCTCGTTGCCGTAGTACGGGAAAATGAGCGGCTCTCCGTTAGCGTCCCGGCGGAACACCACGTTCGTATGCAGCAGTCCGCTCAGCTCTCGGAGGAAAGACGAGGAACGGTTGCGAAGGTCATCGGGTGCGATGTGGACCACTAGTACCAGACTTCCCACGGCGAGTTTCTGAGGAACATCATCGGCACAGTCGAGGCCGTCCCATTCGCACTCCGCGTTATTACATCCCTGATCGCAGTGACCATCCGCATAGTGATCCCTACAGTACTGATCGTACAGTGGACTGGAGGGAGAGATTAAAGAGGAGGTTGGGGGAGAAGTTACAAATTAATGACAAAATTTTCCACAGATCTCCTCTGTATGCAGTTTTACTTTAGCATTTTTTAAAATTATTATTATCATTACATTTATTAGGATTTTTCCATTCGGATGCACTGTTTTCCACAGTACAATATAAGATTGTACAATTCATAATAAAATTGGTCCTTAACGATAAAGCAATAAAAAAATTAAATAAAACAGCCAAAATAAAATAAAAATTTTAAATAAAATAAATAATTTTAAAGTAAATAAAAATAAAATTAATTTCAGTTACTTGCTTGATTTCTCTCTATGCATTTTTGATTTTAGATTTTTTATATTATTATTTTCATTACATTTATCAGGAGTTTTCCATTAGAATGCACAGTTTTCCACAGGTAATAAAAGATTGTACAATTTATATTAAAATGTGTCCTTAACAATAAATAAATAAATAAATAAATATACAAAATAAAATAAAGAATTCAAGATTAAACAAATAACAGTGAAAAATAAAACTAATTAAAAAAAAATCATATAAAAATCAAATCAAATAAATAAAAACTTTAAAAAAATCATTTTCACTTACTTGCATTGCCCCTCCAGGCTTTGGCAGTCGAATCCATCATACAGGCAGCCAGCATTGGCGCACTGCTCATCGCATTTTCCGTCGTTGAAATACCTCCAACACTGCAGGGCAGCGCTACAGTTCTGCCACGGGTCGTCGAAATTCAGAGAGCAGTCGCCGCCGTCCCATCCACACGCGTGGTTGTTACACTGCGTGTCGCAGATGGCATTTCCACCCCTGCCTTCACACTGAGCGACTTCACATCTAATCTCCACCTCCGGGGGCGGGGCGATGTCCCGGCCCTGCCCTCCATTGAAGGAGTAGTCAAGGATGTGGCAAAGGAGTCCGTTGAAGTTGGCGGGGCAGGAACAGCGGTAGAACGGAGCATCGTTGATCGGTTGGCAAGTGCCCCCGTTGTAGCAGGGGTTGGTGAGGCACGGAGAGTCCATCCGTGTTTGGCACTCGTGCCCACTGAAGCCCGGCGGACAGAGACAGCGAGGACTCAGGTGGCCGGAGACGCAGGTGGCACCATTACGACAGCGCAGGGAGCCGCAGGAATGAGCGTCATATTCGCAGGAGGAGCCAGAGTAACCCTGAGAGAGAACCACTGGTTAGAACGTGTGTTGTGTTTGTCCTATTCATCTCTCCAAACAGCTCTCAAGCACTAAGGGTGTTTATGTGGTGTTAGGAAAGTTTGAATAACAGCATCATCCTTCTTTGTACTCACCGGCTGGCACTTGCAGATGTATCCGTGTTTGGTGTTGCTGGCTACAGCACATGTCCCTCCATTTTTGCATGGCGTGTCCTTGCATCCGTTGAACACAGTTTCACAGCGCTTTCCTGTGAATTAAAAAAAACAAAACAAAGTTCACAAAATGCTCTGGGTCATATTTCACCTTCGAAATGCAATAAACAACTAAATATTTGTGGAGTACAATTTAATTTATGCTAAGAAACAAATAAAATGTTCACATTTTAAATTGCGCCTATAGTATAATTAGAAGTATACTCAGTATATATTAATAAATGTGTCTAGATTGTGTTTTCTTTCCATTAATGTTTTACAATGAGAAAATGATTGCATTAATAAGTAATATACATTTGAGAAATTGTCATTTAGACAAAACGGTATGATCATTTCTTGTTTGAGACACACCAACACTAGATTATCTAATGTTTACTGTACTCATATTGGTCATTTTCAATGATATATGCTTATTTTCACGACAAATGTTTTCATTTGTGAACATTCATGCCCTGGTGTGTGTCAGATGTCTGTTCGCACCGGTGTATCCTGTACGGCACTCGCAGCGGAAGTCATTGGTGAGTTGTACGCAGTTGTAGGATCCGTTGGGGTCACAGGGGTCAGACAAGCACTCATTGACGTCTCCTTCGCACCGCTCGCCAACAAAACCGGCCGGACACGCGCAGCCGTAACCGCCTGTGCGATCCACGCACCGGCCACCGTTAAAACACCGCGACTCGCCGGTTAACGGATCCACGGCTGGGGAACAGTCATCGATGTCAATCTCACAGTGAACGCCTGCAAACACGGGCAGAGAAAACAAATCGAAACAATTCACTAACTGAAATATTAAGTGATGGATCCAGCGTCAGTGAGCGTGTGAATGTGCGCATACCTTGCGTTCCCCGTGGGCAGGAACATTTGTACGTGTTTATGAGGTCGATGCAGGTTCCTCCGTTCTGGCAGGGTTGAGACAGACACTCGTTTATCTCCTTGCTGCAGTTGACCCCGTGATATCCAGGAACGCACTGAAATAGAGAAACAGACATTAGACTTGTATAAATGATGAGCAGTTTTTTTAACCCAACATACACTCCAGAGAAAAAGACAGTTAGTTTAACATGCACATTATACAACGTATTTGAATTTCTGTCAATAAATATCCATTCATCCATCTGTCGGTCTATCCATCTCATATAAATGAAGTGCATGTCAGTGTACATGTGCGATCGCACAGGCGTGTGCATGTTTTCGTACCTCACAGCTGTATCCTCCCAGGTAGTCGGTGCAGGTGGCTCCGTTCTGGCAGGGGTTCGGCTTGCACTCATCCACCTGGTCCTGACAGTAGCTGCCCGTGTATCCGGCTTGACATCTGCACAGGTGTGTGTTACCGACGTCAACACACTGACCCGCATTACGACACAGAACGACCACAGACACTCCTGAGAAAGAGAGAGACCGCTAGTTTAATATGTGCAACTTTTAATGAGGTAAACAAGGGTTTTTTGGACCGTAATCGGCTGCTTGTTTAAATTGCTAGGGGGAAAGAAAATGCACTAACCAGTTCAGAAAATACAAAATGTAATAATTTTGGTTTAGAAATATTCAAATTTACCATCTAAAATTGTAAATAATTTAAAACGGGGATTCCCTAACCTTACTGTCAGCAGAACTCTTAAAATATTTTACTTGAAGTACCCCTGAAGTTTATATTTCAACAATTGCAATAATTTATCAACACATTTGCATGTTTATGGTTCTCTGATGTTGGTGGATAGTCACATGACATGCAGGGTAACCATTACAATTGTTCAACTTTTTTTAATGATTTTTTTTTTTCAGGGTCAGAAATGACTAATTTTGGTAAAGTGTAACATTACTATTTTATGCATTACATTAACTCTAAAATTTAAATTTTAATATATTTTATATAATTTAATTTTATATAATATATAATTTATAATTTTATATATTTCTTTCTTTTTTTTCATAAAATATTTTTTTTTTATTTTGTGCCTATTAAGTTGGTAACACTTTCCAATAAGGTTCATTAGTTAACATTAGTAAATGCATTAACTAACATGAACAAACGACGAGCAATGCATTAGTTACAGTGTTTGTTAATCTTTGTTAATGTTAGTTAATATAAATACAGCTGTTTATTGTGTGTTCATGTTAGTTCACAGTGCATTAACTAATGTTAACTAATACAACCTTTGATTTTAATAACGTATAAGTAAATGTTGGATTTAATATTAACTAAGATTAATAAATGCTGAAGAAGTATTGTTCATTCTTAGTACATGTTAACTAATGTAGTTAACTAATGTTAACTAATGAACCTTATTTTAATGTGTTACCATTAAGTTTGAAATGTTTAGTAGAGAAGTAGTCTATTTAGCCATGATTGTTACCTTGCTGCTTGGCAGCAACCTCACAGCTGACACTGGGGACGTCGCAGTAGATGCCCGTCCAGCCACTGGCACACTGGCAGGTAAAAGACGCCCCCTGCTGCCAACATGAGCCACCGTTCTTACAGGGAGACGAGTCACACCAGCGCACCAGACTCTAAAACACACATTAGTAGATAAAACATGTGAAATATCTATATCATGAAAATATGCCATTATATATATATATATATATATATATATATATATATATATATATATATATATGTGGGTGGGTGTGTGTGTATATGTATACAAGCGTGTTTGTGTACCTGGCAGTTGAGTCCGGTGTATCCTTGTGGGCAGGTGCATTTGTAGGTGCCGTATCCGTCCTGACAGGTGCCTCCATTTTGGCACGGCCGCGAATCGCACTCGTTAACGTCATGCTGGCAGTAATTCCCGGTGAATCCGGGCAAACACACGCATGAGAACGAGTTTATGCCATCCACACATGTTCCACCATTAAAACATGAGCTGTAGAGAAGAAACAACACAAATTTAAATCACATTGCATTTTAATTTAAAAAATAAAATGAAATTAATTTAAAATGCATTTAAATGCAGCAAGTGATGTCCACTCTGAATCATCTGTTATGTGATTTTTATGTAAAAACGTCACAACTTTTGGCAGTATGCTGAAATAAGGAGCGTCTACCTCTCGGTGCAGTCCGGTGTGTTGATCTCACAGTTGATGCCGCTGAATCCTACAGGGCAGCTGCAGGTGTAGCTGTTGACACAGTCGGTGCAGTTCCCTCCGTTGCGACAGGGGGCGCTCACACACTCGTCTATGTCCTCTGCACAGCGCTCCCCACGGAAACCAGCCAAACACACACACATAAAGCCGTTCACACGGTCCTGACACACACCGCCGTTACTGCACGGATCTGAGAGAGGAAATAAATTACAATTACTGACGCATTCAGGCTTATCATAACATTTACTCTTGTTTATCAAGTAGTTACCACAAATTATTCAAAGTTTTGGAAATAAAACATCATGAAGACTGATTTCAAAACCACATAGCAGTTTTGCATGTAATTATAGTGGTGCTTAAAGTTCAGAAGAGTTCAGAAGCCTAGCAAGCTGCATACACATTATTATAGGGCATCACTAATGTTTATCGAGCATCACCGTCTAATGTTTTATGATGCCCATAAATATAATGTACAAATTGTTCAGTTTTTGTCATGCACATTAAACTGAGATGCAATGACAGAGCATAAAACATAATAAGGTGTCAAAACCACATATAATATTGAATGTCATTGTAGTGTGGTTGAAGTTTCAAACAATGGCCATTTGAAAACCTAGCAGGTTGTCTATATAGGCAGGATTAAAGGGCACCGTAAACTATGATGTGACCAAAAATGCTGTCTGTGTTTGTCCATTTCTTACTTGGTGCACAGTCGTCAATGTCGTTCTCGCACAGATCTCCGGTGAATCCGGGGTTGCAGCGGCACTGGTATCCACCGCGCAGGTTCTCACACACACCTCCGTTAGTGCAAGGATTCCTCACACACTCGTTAATGTCCACCTCACAAGTCTGACCTGTGTAGCGAGAGTGTTGTGATGATGATGATGAGGCTCATATAGAGAGCATGAAACTCAAACAAATTCGCACACACACACTTACCTTGCCATCCAGCAGGACAAGCACAGGAGAAACTAAGAAAATCCTCAGATTCGCGACACGTGCCTCCGTTCTTACAAGGACGCTGCGCACAGGGAGCCAAAATGTTCTCACACACCTCGCCTGAAACACACATCGAGAAATTGTCAAAATGGATGCAAAAGATACATATAGGTCAGGGGTATTATGGTTAAAAAAAAATGTCAACTAATTCATTTCAGTGGCCAAGGCAAATCAATTTTGTTTAATTTAAGCTGAAGTATTAAAATAAAATAAAATTAATAAATAACAAATAAAAACTTCTAAATATTAGAAAAAAACTATAATAGCATAAATAATATTAAAATATGGTAATGATACAGTAAAAGGCACATTGATTATCCTTGAAATTCTCAATTATTAAATATTTAAGATAATTTGAATATGTGTCCTTCTGCAAATAAAAGTGTAGTAAACATTTGACCATGTTTAGACTAATCTTGCAGGTTTTCCCCTCAGAAACAAGTGCAGAACATAAGAAAATAACCTGTAGATTCAGCACAGAATTTAATCTTTCTTTGTTTTTCCAGTCTTGCTCTTCTATTGCCTCATTTTTCCAGCTCAGTTCCTGCAGGCACTTCCTTATCTGTTTCCACTGTGACCAGCCATAGCAGGAAGTCACTTGGAGTTTCCTTCTATTGTCAATTCTTTGCCTCAACAGGAAACAGGAAGAGGCCAAACAGGAAATAGACCTATTTGAGTAGCCACCCTCGACACAGTGGTGTTATTTCACATCCCCAGATATTTAAATGCACACCTCTGCAAAGTTTGCCGTTTCATAAAAGAAAACGGCTGCACAATGGGTGTTGGGGGGCAAATAGTTCAGCAGAGCACAAGTTTGTGTGTGTTTGTACCTGTGTAAGGCAACATGCAGTTGCACTTGAATCCGGCCACATCGTCGATACAGGAGCCCTGGTTCAGGCAGGGGTTGGATGCACACTCGTTAATGTTAGTCTGGCAGTTGGGACCTAAACGCAAGAAATCACCCCGGTAAATCATTATACACTCGAAATTCAGAAATAAAAGTACAAAAGTCAGAAAATATGCTTTTAAGTGTGTAGTGTTCCAATATTATTTCTTGTAAATTCTAGGTTATACAATTGTGTAATATAATTTGTTTAAATTCCTTATTTTTTTAATAACCGCTTTTTCGGATTTGCATTTAATATAGTAAAACTGCATTTTTAGTAGAAAAATTTTCACTCTTAAAGAGCAGAAAAGATTGTAGACAGTCTGAACGACAGAAAGATAGATAGCAGAAAACGTATACAAGTGTGTGGCTTATTTTCTTTAAATTCCATTTTAATAATATATTAAAATGATTTAAAATAATATTACTTTTAATTTAATTGTATTATTTATAACATTTTAGACTACAAAGATATGGTGACAAAATCGAAGCATACAATATTATAAACTTTTTAGCATATAATGCTAGTATATGGGGCATATAATAAGTAAAAAGAAATCGCTAGTTTAGAAATAATATACTAGCATTATACGCTAAATAGTTTTTAGAGATAAAACTCTTTACATTCGATTATCAAGAAAACAAATCTCAGAGAACGGTTGACTAGGTACCGATGTTTAGTTCTCCTTTAATCATCTAAAGATTTCTTACTAAACTTTGAGGTTCAAACGTCTACAAACTGCTGTTTTGACTTTGCATTCAATACCATTGTTAGTAGAAAAGGCTGAACTGTCACATCTCTAACTCTAACTTAATGCAAAGCATTGTGTGCAATATTAGCCCCAAAAAAGCATGCACACTTCGATGTCATGCTAGAGTAGTTCTAATGCATTTGTATACTATTTAGGAAGTATAGCATGTGAATTGGTACTCTTCAGTGGTCTTACCGCTGAAGCCAGCTCTGCAGGTGCACACGTAGCCGCTGGTCATGTCCTTACAGGTGCCTCCATTCACACACGGGTTGGACAAACACTCGTTGATGTTGATGTCGCAGTTGCGTCCCGTCCAGCCAGCCTCGCACATGCATCTGTAGCTGTTGATCTGGTCCAGGCAGTTGCCGTGAATACAGGGGTTGCTGGAGCACTCGTTGTGCTGAGAGAGGCAGGTGGCGTCTCGAAAACCCTCCGGACAGAGGCAGGTGAAGGTGTTGACCCCGTCGATGCAGGTGCCACCGTTATGACACGGGTTTATCGCACAGTCGTCAATGTTGATGTTACACATTGAGCCTGTGAGGAAAAACAATATGTATTAAAATAACTTAAATAAATAGCGAAACTGAACTTTCAGTGTGAATTAGTACAAAATGGACTTGATTTGGTCGTAAAAAGTGGATTATTACCATTTAAAATAACTTTTCTATTATAAAATATATTCAGTTGATCAAAGCTGAATTTTCAGCATCATTACTCCAGTCTTTAGAGTCACATGATCCTTCAGAAATCCTTCTAATATGCTGATTTGCTGCTCAAGAAATATTTCTCATTATTATTATCAATTTTGAAAACAGGCTGAATCATATTTTTTTAAAATCTTTTGTAACACTAGAAATTTTTCTTACCTAAATATTGCAAAATACACAAGTGATCAGCAGAACTGAAACTGAGAAATTAAGGAAACTTGAAAGACAACCACTTGTGACCTAATTTAAGACTGTAAATGAGATTAAATTGATATCAAGTAGTTTCTAAGGTGAATACCACACTATCTTCATGATATGAATGAATAAACAACTTAAATGCCATTCATATGATATCAGATGTATGTCATATGAATCCTATGAATATGTATATCAGATGATGCCCTCCAAAGACTCTTACAGTGATCTATCCAAAAGTTTGAACCTTAAAACTATCAATAAGTTAAAATGCATGTAAAAACAAAACCACACTCAGTAGTAAAGGAATTTTGCTTGGGACTCATATGCATGTTGACCTCTTGTTTTTTGTCTGCCTTTGTGTGTGTGTGTGGGCCCCATCCCAAATCTCCAGCCCTGCTGCAAATGCACAAAGGATTTCCTCCACCCTCTTGTGCTCTTTCATTCCTCCTTTCTTTCCATCTTTCAGACCCGCTCACACACCCCTCACACACTCGCTGGGGGGAGGGCTGGTCCTACAGAGGACTGTTCGCAGATACAAAAGGACAGACCCTATTTCACACACGGCCGAACAACAATTACCCCGTCAACACACACACACACACACACACACACACACACACACACACACACACACACACACACACACACACAACCCTCCTCTGTAGGGTAATGGGTAACTGTTTGATTCTCTAACAACAATGGGACTTTATTGCAGTTTCTCTCTCACAAACACACTATACTGAGTGTAACACTTGGTATAATACATATAGCACTGCTCAAACTGTTCACTGATGCTAAAGGACATCTGTTCACCTAGGTACCGTGCAACACACACAGACTGCTAAACATTAACCTTGGTTTACATTTCAGGGATGGTTTTAATTCATTTTTATTATGTAGAAAGCAATAAGGCCTTTGAGGCCATGCTTAATATTTTATATACACAAAAAGCAGCATGAAATGGGAGATCATGCTTTTTTAGCTTTGCATTCAAAGCTGTTTTAGTAGGAAAAAGTAGAACATTTGAGGTTGAAAAGTGAACCGTCCTCTCCTTGTATGGAACAAACGATTGTAGGCAATATCAGCATCAGCCCTTAATAAATTAAAGTTGCAATGGCAGTTTGTGTCCTTAATGTTCTTTTGTTTGACAGTATTTGACAATCTACAACATTTAAAAAATGTGTTTTTGTTTCCTCCACATACTATTTGCATGTAAGTATTAGCATCTAGCTAAATTAAGTATTTTTTAACTTTTACATTCATGGATATAAAAACTGTTATTACTATTATTATTATACTATTATAGAAGAAAAAGTTGTTAAATTGAGGTCGGAAAACTTTTTACGAGGAAAAAAAAAACATTGTGGGCAACATCAGCCCTAAATAAAATAAATGAGATTGGCAAAGTCTCATTTCCTAAAGTTAGAGATAGGGTAAAAATGTGATTGTGTCCTTAATGTTTGTATGTTGGCCGCCCTTTAGCCATGACTATATTCACGGTTTAGCAAAGGCTATTGTACCTTTCTCCTTAAACACAACATAAAAAGGGTCACTCTTGTGATGATCAGTCAGGCCGAAGCATTAATGTAAAGTACACCTGTGTGTTTCCCAGTTGGGAAAGTCAGTCTCTGTCCTAAGGCATATCGGTTATCTGATACACAAGCTCTGCACTTCGCTAGCCACCTGTTCTCACACACATACACAGATGCTGCCCTGTCTCACCTGTGTATCCGGGTTCGCACACACACTCGTAGCCGTTGATCTTGTCGATGCACTTTCCATAGTCACATGGTTTACTCTTGCAGTCGTCAATGTTTATCTCGCAATTCACACCTGCGGTCATAATCACAACATGATAAATGGGTCATCATGTACTCATCATCATACTTCACAAGGGTTTTTATGTGTGTGCATGTGTTACCTGTGGTTCCTTTAGGGCAGGTACAGGTGTACGAGTTCTCTCTATCCTGACAGGTGCCTCCGTTTCGGCACGGTTGGCTTAAGCACTCGTTTATGTTGGTCTCACACAGGCGGCCGGTATATCCAGGGCGACAATCACAGGTGAAAGAGGCCACGCCATCCCTACACACGCCGTAATGACAAGGGCTCGACACACACTCGTTGATATCCAACTCGCAGTGAGCACCAGAAAAACCTGCAGAACACACACATTCTGCATTTAGATCTTTGCCAGTGACCCTCATTTCCTATTCTAAGAGGACAGCCAATCATAACACAGGTCATTTGCATATGGAATTTTGTCTGAAATCGTATAATATATATATTGGGTATTACATTTAGTTTGAAACTTTGTGACCAATAAAAGAGTATGTTCTATAGTATACATGTGTAGTATGAATGAAATTTGGATGCACTACATCCGCCATTACATCCCTGTCATGTGACATACGCCTTCAGTTGCGTTGCTTCACTGCCATTCACAATCACAACTCCTCTCCCAATATGGAGGCGGAAAAGTCTCAATTATAATTCACACAAAAAAGATGATTCACACATGCGTAGACAATCTCACATGCATGAATCCTAATTCACGTACACAAAAAGAATTCACGTACGTAATAAATAAATATATATATATATATATATATATATATATATAAAATTCACAAAAAGCAGTTCACATGCGCAAAATAAAAATTATATATTCATAAAATACATTTCACAAATGCAAAACACAATTCATAGATATACAACTGTGCACAAAAACGAGTTTATCCTTGAATGTGCAAATCGTCATTCAAGTGTCAATCAATCACCTTGGATTTGTGTGTGTGTGTGTGTTTTTGAGACTTTCCTGGCAGCGTTCTCCTCCTACACAGATCAGTCGTACCCTTTAGCCAATCAGATTTAAGCTTATCAATCGATCAATCAGTATCACGTGAGGGCGGGCGTACCTGCATGTTACGTCATCAGCTTTCGACCACAGTTCATGGCTGAGCAGAGGTGCAGTTGATTGATTCATTTCTTTTATAATTTTGCCTCCATGTCGGGAGAGGAGTTGTGAACGGCAGCGAAGCAACGCAACTGAAGCCACACGTCACGTCACTGACAATTATAAATTGAGACTATTCTGCCTCCATATCCCGAGGCCTCATGGGACAATAAAATGTCTATCAAATGCGTCCTTCAGAATCTCAGTAGAAGCCGTACTGTTGACGTAGTTTTTTGCATACTATATAGTAGGGAAGTATTCGATTTCGGACGCAGCAACAGTTATAAAAAAAAAGACTGCCTAAAGGCCCTTGCACACTGAGTCCGAACTTTTCGGATGCATTTTTTTCGTATTTGTGATTCGGTGGCTCTGAATTGTCAAAACACCATTCAAACTGCTTGTTACGGATGCGAAAAATGCAGAAAATCGAACCCGATTCGATTTTTTTTATGATGGACGAAAGTTTCAGAGGCAGTGTGCAAGAGTGATTGACATAACGTAAGGTCGTATTTATTTTTTAAAGGGATACTCCACTTTTTTTGGAAATAGGCTCATTTTACCACTCCCCCAGAGTTAAACAGTTGGGTTTTACCGTTTTCGAATGTATTGAGCCGATTTTTTGATATTTAGAAGAATATCCGTAACTACAGAGTTTCTGGTCTCATTGACTTCCATAGTATATATTTTTTTCCTACTATGGAAATCAATGAGACCAGAAACTGTCTGGTTACTGATATTCTTCTAAATATCAAAAAATCGGCTGAATACATTCGAAAACGGTAAAACCCAACTGTTTAACTCTGGGGGAGAGGTAAAATGAGCCTATTTCCAAAAAAAAAATTTTGGTAAAATGAGCCTATTTCCTTTAACGTGCAAAAATTTCGGACGTGCATTTTGGACTGAGTGTGCAAGGGCCTTAATTCTAAGGGTCAGAAAGATGTTGCATGAAAACATCACAACCATCGTTCCATATTTATATGTTGGCAGTGACTCATTTCCTATTCGAAAGAAGTTATCCAATCATAATACAGGTAATTTACATACACTGTTCAAATCATAAAATACAATTGCAAAAAACAGACTTTAATTCTAAAGGATCAGAAATGAGTGAAATATTTTAATATAAAACAGATGTAAAAGGCTTTTGGTGAAAATATCATATCTCACATTATAAATGGGACCGCTACAATATATACAGAATAAGACCTGGAAAAGGCATACCTGGAGTGCATTCGCAGGTGTATTTGTTTGGTCCGTCTGTGCACTTAGCGCCGTTTTTACACGGTGTGCTGGCGCACTCATCCACATCCACCTGACATAAATTCCCAGAGAACCCTGCAGAGAAATAAATACATGCCTTGTTTGTTTTGATTGATCGACTACAATGCACATCATGATGGCTAATTCTTATGATCAGATCTCGAAAAATTGTGAAGTTACCTTTGGGGCAGTCGCAGTGGAACGAGTTGATCTTGTCGATGCATTTTCCGTTATTGAGGCAAGGCTGTGATGCACAGTCGTCGGCGTTTATTTGACAAAACACTCCCTCGTAACCTATACATCAAAACAATCAGTCAGACAACAGCGGTGATGTGCTTTTGATGCAGGTACATGTTAAAAGACGCATACCTGGCATGCAGATACAATGGAATCCACCAATTTGGTCGAGGCATGTGGCGTCGTTCTGGCAGGGGTTTGACTTGCACTCATTAACGTCCATTTCACAGCGCGGGCCTTCATAGCCTTGGAGACACTTGCACTGGAAGGAGCCTTTAGTGTTGAGACACCGTCCGCCATGCTCGCATGGGTTTGCACCTAAAATGCATCAATCAAACATTATTGTGATGCGAAAAATCGTACAGCATTTCAAATTCTTTCTACACAATCATGTGTGATTCTTACCGAGCGAGCACTCATCAATGTCTTGGTTGCAGGCTGATCCCGTGTATCCGGGCGGACAGGTGCAGATGGCTTTTCCACTCACCGGGTTGGTGTCGCAGTTTGAGCCCTTCTGACATGGGTTACTGATGCAGGCATCATCCAGGTGACACAGAAGACCTGTGGGTAACAGTGTTGTCATTGTTAGCTAAAACTATTGAAGACCAATTTGGGCCACGGAAATAAAATAAAATGAAATCTTAAATCTGAAAACTTAATATAATAAATACCAGTAAATATAACAGTACATAAATAGTCAAATTTAAACAAATAAAAGCTAATTCAAGATAATAATAAACTATAAGTAGAGCGGCACGATTCTAGATAAATTGAGAATCAAAATTTCCTTGTTTCAAAATGACTCTGAACAGACAACTAGTGTAAATAAAATAACATGTAAATTACTAGAGGTTCTTACATAATAACTGCTGCAGTCTATTTAAAAAAATGTTTAATTATAATTTGAATGAATATTGAAAAAAAATGGTTAGGATGAATGATTCAATGACTCACTCCTAAATACTCCACTTGTTTCATAACTAAATGAATCAGGGTTTTTGAACGAATCTCTTGATTGAATGATTCAATGACTGACTCCTAAATACTTCAGTTGTTTCATTACTGAATGAATCAGTGTTTTTGAACAAATTTCTTGAATCTTGAATGAATGATTCAATAAATACATTTTTCACAGTCAGATAATGTAATCAACACAATTGTTATTTGAAGCGGCATGTTAAATTCAAATGGTGATTAGCTCTATTTTGATCGCTACCATCAGTGTTAACATGTGATTCTGTGATAAGTATATTTGTAATACAGAAATAATGATACTGTATCATTGAAAAGACTGTTTGTGAAGCCGTTTCATAAGAAAACGGCTCAGCGGAAGTGTGAACTGTGAACACAGATTACCGTATTTTCCGGACTATAAGTCGCACTTTTTTACATTGTTTGGCTGGTCCTGCGATTTATATATAGGTGCCAGTTAAATATCAAAATTAATTCAGACTGAGATGAACCAAGAGAAAACATTACAGCCACGAGACGGCGGAGTTGTTCAGAAGCGACACCGAGGATGAAGAATTCAATGGATTCAGTGATATGGTGAACTTGCTTACAGGTAACTTGCTTGTTGGACTCGCTGGTTTATGTTAAAATAGCCTATTCAGCCTCCAGGTATATGTTCTTTATGCTATCGTGTAGCTGAATAAACTGTTAAAGTGTTACGTTAACATACCATACACCAATAGACCATTTCGCTATATAAATATAAATAACACTAAAATAACATGTTAGGTAAAATTAAGATGGCAAAGGAATTAAAAAAAAATGGAAGTTGCACAAACAAACGTACCTGTGCGGCCATGTGGACACTCGCAGAAGAAAGATGCGACTCGATCGTGGCATGTGGCGCCTTGGGAACACGCTGCGCTGGCGCAGTCGTCGATGTTCTCGCTGCAGTCGTCGCCCGTCCAGCCGTTCACACACACACAGTGGAACCCTCCGATGGTGTTGTGACACGTTCCTCCGTTCTGACAAGCGTTAGGCGAGAGTTCACACTCGTCTACGTCATCCCTGCAGTACTGACCTGAAGAAAGAAGGGTTCAGGGGTCAAATGCGACGTGAGGCAAAATATTTCTTTCATTGCATTTTTATTGTTATTGTAAAGTATAACAAAGTTGTACCGGTCCAGTGTTTGTCGCAATGGCAGTTGTACGTATTGACGCCGTCTATACACCTGCCTCCGTTCTCACAGGCATGCTGGGTGCAGTCGTCAACGTTATGCTCGCACGTTTGACCCATGAACCCTGCGAGAGACAAATGATTCACAATTAGTACACATCAAAGAGTCTGAGACCGAATACAGATTGTGTTTATGTGCTTGAGTGATTAACTCAGTCATCTTGGTCACTCATTGGGATTAAATATAAACTACAACAAAAAAGCACCGCACTCAATGCAAGATTGACATGCTGGTAATGAGTAACTGAGCACATGAAGGGTTATCAGCCTCTGCTAACAAGACAAAAGCTATTGGTTTCAAAAATATTATTATCGTGTATATTGTTTTATAACTATTAAACTTTTGTAGGCTGAAATGAAATGCAACTGAAGTATAAATAATGTCTATAAAATGTATAGAAAATATTATTTCATTTATACTTATTCATATTTTTTTAATTTATATTCTTTAAAAATTTATTTGTGCATGTATTCAGACATATACACACATACACACATATATATATATATATACACACATATATATATACACTCATATATATGTACATACATGCATATATATATACACATATATACACACATACATATATATATATATACACACATACACATATATATATATATATACACACATACATATATACATATATATATATATATATATATATATATATACACACATACATATATACATATATATATATATATATATATATATATACACACATACACACACACACACACACACACACATATATATATATATACATACAACCACCATTCAAAAGTTTTATATGGGTAAAAAAATGTGTTTTAAAGAAATTAACTAAATTAATACTTTTATTCAGCAAGGACGCATTAAATTGATCATAGGTGACAGTAAAGGCATTTATACTGTTACAAAAGCTTTCGGTTTCAGATTAATGCTGTTCTTTTGAACTTTCTATTCATCAAAAATCCTGAAATTCTTTTTCAACATTGATAATAATCAGAAATGTTTCATGAGCATTAAATCATATTATAATGATTTCTGAAGCATCATGTGACAATGGAATAATGATGCTAAAACTTCAGCTTTGATAACAGGAATAAAATATATTCAAATAGAGAACAGTTCTTATTTCACAATATTTCTGTTTTTGTTGCATTTGGAACAAATAAATACAGCCTTAAGCATAAGAGACTTATTTTAAAAGCATTTAACAATCTAAAACTTTTGAAGGGTAGTGTATATTCTTTTATATATTCATTCATAAAATATTCTTTGTTAACCCCCACCCCCAAAAAAGATGGCAAACTTGACACACAAATAGGCACACTTACCTGACAGACAAGTGCAGGTGTAAGAGGTGTCGCTGGTCTGTAAGCATGTGCCTCCGTTCCTGCAGGGCGAGGGGTGGCACGGGTGGTACAGGCGCTCGCAGTGTGTGCCAGCGTACTCCGGTGGGCACCGGCAGAGGTACGAGCCCACCTCGTTTATACAGGTGCCTCCGTTACGACAGGGGGAGGAAGAGAGAGCGCACTCGTTCACGTCTTGCCGACACGTCTGGCCGTGGAAGTTAGGAGGGCAGGTGCAGATGTAGTGCGAGTCGAACGCTGAACATTGACCCCCGTTGGCACAGGGGTTCGACGCACACGGGTCGGCCTGTTGGCATGTTTTACCTATGCACATAAAAGAAAAAGCAGAGGTTAACTTATCTTCCAACTCACAAGGAAGAGCATCTAGTCTGGGTGCTGGTCATACCTGACCATCCAGGTGGGCAGCGGCAGGTAAAGGTGTCGAGCGTGAGAAGAGAGCAGGTGCCGCCGTTACGGCACGGGGAGCTCATACAGGCATGATTGACAGGTGTCAGACAGAGTGGATCGCTGTATCCTAAGACGCAGTCGCAGGTCACCTCCACGTCATTCCCCTGCGTCCGTGCACGGCAAACACCTCCGTTACGGCACGGCGACGGGCTGCACGGGTTCGGGAACTGACATTTGGGCCCGACGAAATCTGCAGGACACCTAATGAATCACAGAAAGCACACAGATTATATTATTATTATACTTAATACTTTGATAATAACAGTGAGCTAAATATGACAAAGCTTCCAAGTAAAAAGTTATTATTATAAAAAAAGCTTTTATATATATATATATATATATATATATATATATAAATAATTCAATATTTAAAAATGCATTTACATTCATTAATTTTTTCATATTTATATGCATTATTTAAATTTCTTTATATTTCTTTATAAATAAAAAAAAATCTAAAATTGCTAATATTTTCTTTTAAGTAAAGGATATTTATATGCATTTAATTCATACATTTATTTATTTATTTATTAATACATTTATATTTACATATTTAAACATTTATTCATATTTATATGCATTTATTTTTTTTTGTTTTTATTTATTTATACCAACAAATGTTTTCTTTTAGGCTTCAGGTCAGGGTTATTTATACAAAAACAGCAGAAATCTATGAGATGGCCGAGTAAACGTAGATGTGTGTGTGTGTGTGTGTGTGTGTGTATAAACGGTGTGTGAAAGAAAGACACTGTTCGGACTCATCTAAATTCCTCAGGGCGATCAGGAACCACAAGAACACACACACATACACACACAGAGTCACATGCTCTCCCTCTCATATGGACACATTCAAATGACACTTCTGAACACTTTCTTCAACAGCCTCTAAAGAAAATTTCAAAATGTGAAGTAAAAGATATAGTACAGTGTCATTTATTCATGCAAGTGTGTGTGTGTGTGTGTGTGCTGCAGCAGGTGTGTGCATAAATAAGGGCAGCTGTGCTGCAGGCCCCTCCCACTGCACTCTGCCCCTCCCCCAAAGCCTGTTGCCATGGCGAGTGGCATAAGGTCACTAAGGCAGCTCCCAAGAGAAGAGAAAACTCCGCCCCTCCCAAACTATTGGTAATCTCACTTTTATCTGCACAGAATCTCGATAGACATGATTTGTTTTCATCCATATTTATCATTTTCATTCATTCGTTTTGTCTTTATTAAACACATCACTGTAGATATATTAGCGCTGAATGTTTCTTAAATTTAAAATTTACACTGAAAAAAAAAAAAAACATTTGCTGAAATTTGGCCAAAAATATATAACATTTATTTTCAAAATGTAGCGCACTGCATTTTAATGAATTAATTGCTCTTAAAAGAAAAGAAATGTATATATTGTTATATACCTACATATATGTATTAATAATATATTAATTAACTTTTTAAAATATCAATATTGTATGTAGTGCACTAAAGTGTAATTTTAACAAAAAGATTAAATGAATAGAAATACATTTATGTGCTGTCTAATCGATTAATCACATCTAACATAAAAGTTTGTAAATATATAATCAATTTGACAGCAAAAAAAATAAAATATATATATATATATATGTGTGTGTGTGTGTGTGTGCATGTGTATATGTATATATTAAACCCACACACACATAAGCATATACATTATATAAATCTAAAAATATATAATTTTTTAAATAAATAAATGTAAAAAATGAATGACAACAAATCGAGTATGTTAATTGGTAGCGATAATCACAATACAACTGCCAATCACATGCAGTAGTTTAATAATAGAGACATCCCAACGCAAACACTTGCAGGCGCAGATGAGTGTGTGAGTTTACTTGAGGCATTAACGCAGTCTGTCTCTTTGTCCCCAGAGGCAGCAGCAGAAGTCATCTGCAGCCCGCCGCGGCAACAGGTCCGAGAGCAGGAGTGTGTGTGAGACTCGACTCTGAACAGATGCTGCGGTGACCTGTGACCCCGGAGCACATTTGTGACTGCAGGCAACAGACCCCCCCATTCCAGTGGGCTGGTCTACCATCTGCTGCTGCCGTGGCCTTCTGTGCAAGTGTGTGTGTGTGTGTGTGTGTGTGTGCGTTTTCACACCACAGACTTCCTGCCCCTCAGTGAGAATCAAAACAGCAAACTTTCGTTTTTATTCGTCTGGCCCTCAGACTGAGCTGTGTTCACACCTTTGCAAACATGAGATATTTCTATCAAACAGATCAATTTGAGTCAGTTTGTGTTTTGGTGGCCACTACAGGCAGTGACTTATCAAATCTGATATATCAGTAACAATTTACAATACGGTTTCATTTGCTAACATTAGTAAACATGAACGAACTATGAAAAACAGAGCAGTTGTTAATCTTAATGCTCATTTCCACATTTACCAATACATTTTTAAAATCAAAAGAAGCATCTGTTAACATTAGGTAATGCAATGATAACTAGTATGAGCAAACAATGAAGAATTGGATTTTTAATAACAGATTAATCAATTCTGTCAAAGATATATTGCTCATTAGTTCATGTTAGCTTACTAATGTTAACTAACTAGATTTAAGTCGCTCACTTCACTTAAAATCAACAAAACCATTCCATCGTAGTTCTCAGAGCTTTAGCGAGTTGATTTTTAAACAAACCTAAATCTTTTAGGTTTACATTAAGTTCAGAGAAGAGGATCGCAGAAAAGCATTTCGCTAAACCAAACTAGACACATGACATGGAAGTGTGAGTTTAAGTGAAATATTAAAAATGCAGAAGTTACTCAACAAAAGGTAGAAAGCTGAAGTCACACAAGCTGTTTCACACGAATTTGGTGCGAGGTCAAATTTAGAAACGTATGTTCATCACAACAGTCTGTCTCTTGCTCACACACAGAGCTTTATTCTACAAATAACTCTGGTTATTCACAACACCACACACGTCTAGTGATGATGCAATTAAACACACCACACTTAGATTGGCCATCACTATAATACCCAGCCAAAAGCGGTCACCAATCCAACCACAACCAGTAATGCAAGGTCATACAGCATTCCAGGATTCAGATGACAACTCTGGAATTCTGATTCCACGCTTCCAATTAGCTTCCCACCCTCCAGCATTCCAACAGTTCCAGAACTGATGTCAGGTGTTGTGGAATGTTCAGGAGTCAAAGAACCTTTTATGATGTTCATATACCGAAAAACTAACAAAACACACAGGAATTGAATTATGAATTGCGTTATGACATTTTGCAACTGCATTCATATCCAGAAAAACGAAGCCCAAAAACGTGGAAAAGCATGGAATAGGTTGGAGCTCTTGACATTATCCAATCATCAGGATACAATCAGGAACATTTGACTTCTAGAAAGACAAAGTGCACTTATGATTTGAGAAAGTAGAAGAATTAAAGGAGTAGTTCACTTTTTAAAAAAAAAACTTTTGGTGATAATTTACTCCCCCCCATGTCATCCAAGATGTTCAAGTCTTTCTTTCTTCAGTTGAAAAGAAATTAAGGTTTTTGATGAAAACATTCCAGGATTTTCTCCATATAATGGACTTCAATGGGAACCAAATGGTTCAAGGTCCAAATGAGAGTTTCAGTGCAGCTTTAAAGGGCTTTAAACTATTTCAGACGATGAATAAGGATCTTATCTAGCGGTCATTTAAAAAATAAATTAAATGTTAAAGTTTTATAAGCACAAATACTCGCTTTTCTCTGTTCTGTGATGAGCATTTGTGACTCAAAATGAACAAGTCTTTTTTTTAATTATGACTCGAAGGGTCCTACATAAGACCCTTATTCATCGTCTGGAATCGTTTAAAGCCCTTTTAACAGTTTGCACTGAAACTCTCATTTGGACCTTGAACCGTTTGGTTCCCAATGAAGTCCATTATTTGGAGAAAAATCCTGGAGTGTTTTCATCTTAATTTCTTTTCGACATCTTGGATGACATGGGGGTGACTAAATTATCAGCAAAAGTTTTTTTTAAAAGTGAACTACTCCTCCTTTAACACACGACATAGTTAAAAATAGTATTTAATTCAATAAAATGTTTTCGCTAATCAGTACATCTGAATGACCAAAGACATGGTGAATGGATGTTTTAGAAGACTACAGAGTGTTATTTTAGTATTATTATTATAGTTTGGTATTCATATTTTGAATTAGCTATTACTTTTAATTTTGCTATTTTAATTTTAGTTTAGGGTTTTAGTAATTGTCATCTGCTTGACTTTTTTTACTTCAGTTTTAGTTATTTTAGCACTTAAACCGATTTTATTTCAGTTAATTACAAAGGCAACATTTTTACATTTTTGCTTTTCAGTTTTTCGAGCTGAATTTCTTCATCTAATATTTGTTTCATTTCAGTTAACAAAAGTGATTTTTAATTGTATTAGATAATAACAATACTGCTGCGCATACATACAGTAACACGCCTTAGCTTACTATACATAACACCTCCATAACTCTGACCACAACTACAAATACTTGAAATAAGTGGTTTTAATATGGAATCACCCAAATAGGTCAAGTTTCCTAGTATAGAATGAGTATGTAATCTAGTATGACTATAGACTTTCAGAGTTTCACCACTTCGCATGAAGATTATTTGCTTTATAAATGAGCCTGTGTCATCAAAGATCATTACAGGAACACTCAACTCGACGAAAAGTAGGACATCATCTCACTAAATGTCAGAAGTTCATGTGAACGTTAACAAGTGGGCCGACCTCAATTCAGATGCAACAAGCCAGAGAAATCCCCACACGCTTACGAACTCACACACACTGGTGATTTACAAACAATTTCCGAGACGGAGATTCGGACCACACAGGAAAGGCGTCAAAGTTCAAATGAGATATTCTGGGATAAAAAAAAAATAAAAATCTTCCTGTTTATTGACGGGGTCATCACAACAGGATGTTCAGAATTTGGTTCCCACTGAACGTGTGCTCAAGCAACTCAACAGAAAAATCTCTCTCTTCCTTTCTTCTTTGCTAAACTGATTAATACATTAATTAGAGGCACTAAAGGCAATTATCAATGTTATTATTGCTCATAGTCCAGGTTATAAACTTGAAAGGAAACATCAAACCAGTAAGCAACTTCACAATCTTAAAAAAAAAAAGTGATGCCAGAGAAGAACCATCATTGAACCATTTTCTTAGTGTGCAGAACATTGAAAAATACTAAATAACTTATTTTTTTCACCTTTAAGAACCTTTTGTGGAATGGAAAGATTCCATGGATGTTGAAGGTTCTTCATGGAACCATAGATTCCCATAAATATAACCTTTATTTTAATTCAACATAATGGCAGCAACTCATGCACAGACAAAAACGCATGTTTTCATCAAAAAGGCGAAAAATCATAGCAATAGCAACCATCTATAATAAACCAGCAAACAACCAGAACTTAAAGGAGAACTCCGGCGCAATATGAACCTTTGGTCTAATAAAACATCGGTACCTAGTCAACCGTTCTCTGAGATTTGTTTTCATGATAATCGAATGTAAAGAGTTTTATCTCTAAAAACTGTTTAGCGTATAAAGCTAGTATATGGGGCATATAATAAGTAAAAAGAAATCGCTAGTTTATACCACTAACAAGGCTCAAAATAGCCCCACACTAACACAGTAACATAATGAGAGTCCATACATGCAAAACGAAGCATTGAGAACTTTGTACGTGTACAGACCGTTTAATGAGAAGATACTTTATAAAGACAGTTCACTTCGTGCATACAGACAGGAGCCATCTTTGGAAATAGTCTCGATAAGTCGATCCCCGAACGCCGTTCATACAGTTCAGCTCACTCAGCACGAGGTTCGTGTTTTGACTTGTCGTGACTGTTTTCCAAGATGGCTCCTGTCTGTATACACGAAGTGAACTGTCTTCATAAAGTATCTTCTTATTAAACGGTCTGCACACTTACAAAGTTCTCAATGCTTCGTTTTGCATGTATGGACGCTCATTATGTTACTGTGTTAGTGTGGGGCTATTTTGAGGCTTGTTAGTGGTATAAACTAGCGATTTCTTTTACTTATTCTATGCGCCACCATATACTAGCGTTATACGCTAAACATTTTTTAGAGATAAAACTCTTTACATTCGATTATCATGAAAACAAATCTCAGAGAAGGGTTGACTACAATGTTTTATTAGACCAAAGGTTCATTTTTGCGTCTGAGTTCTCCTTTAACTTGAAAGTGTAAAATTGACAAAGGATATGGCAATCTTTTCCTAATTACATTTTCGCAAAAGAATTAAATGGAGAAGGAGAAATGCGGCTAACAGTCTCACACACTTGTTTGCATTTGAATTTCCCCACTTTAGAGTCTCACACACACACACTGAGGCCATTCTCATGAGCTCCTGCAATCTTATTACCCCCTCCACCATCTGCCCTCCAAAAAAGGCACCATTCACACACACACACACACAGAGAGAAAGAGAGCCTCCGGAGAGTGTAGGATAACAGATAAAAGCAAAAAAGACTGAAATAAACAACAAAATCTGATTTTGATGGAAAAATCATAGCAAATCTTAGTGTATGCATCCTATAAGAATAGATGCAAGTTTTATTCCATGCTTGCTAAGTGTGTGTGTGTGTGTGAGAGACAATAGGAGGTGAGGGCCAGCTGTTGGGTTGAATGGCATGAATAGACATTGACAGAAGCAGCGTCCCACTGCAGCAGGGCACCAACGGACTACTGGGGGGTTGGTAGGGGGGTCTTTTATCCAAGTTTGAAACCAAATTACTATGGCCGCGTGCACGTTCACACATGCGCACACACTCGAAAGATGCTGAGAGCTTTGTCTGGTTGCTAAGAAGGGTTTGGTCCTACAGATGGAATCTCAGCTTAAAAACAAATACACAGGTATACACACACACTTCTTTAAAAACATGGTATTTAACTACCATTTTGGTTCATTGGAAAATTTTGGAAAAGTTTTTCAGATCCGTGTTTTGGATTCTAGCACCAAAAAATAAATGGTTTTCCACAAAACTAGAGAATAAAAACTTCAGTGGAACTTAAAAAACTCCTAAACTCTTCCAACAGTTCCAACAACGCCATAGAAGAAACCATTTTGGGTTCTCCAAAGAACCTTGAACAATTCAGAGGACAGCTTAATGTTTTTGTAACATACCTGCATGATGCTTCCCCGCTTGGCTTGAGCTCGCATATTCCTCCATTCTGACAGTATTCTGAGCATCTTTGCCCTGAACAAACACAAACATATGTTAGTGCATCCCAGCAATCAACTACACCACACAGATCACCTGCAGAAAACCAGGGCAAACCTGCATTCACCCACCCACCTGTACAACCCATAGCACACCTGTCAATGCAAACACACATGCTAACTTCTTACAAAAGAACCTTGCCACCTACAGACATCAATAAAGGGCCCAAAGCCCTTTGTTTTGTAGCCCCGATGGAGAGCCACTGGCCTTTTGTTGAATTGTGAATAACTGACTTTGATGGGAGGGGGGTTCTTGATGAATGGTTCTTGACTATTCATCTAAAAAGATCCCGAAAAATCCAGTTATCTAACACTGAGCCTGGAAATAGCTCCACATTCTCTACAATTCCCTCTCCATGTGGCAGTCCGCCTTTAACAAGGGTTTACACTTAAAATACACTCCTTCCGGTTTCAGTATTAATATATCAGCTTCACACTAGTTTAAGTTTAGCTGACAGTGTTAGGAATAGGATGTGCACATTTGACTTTGAGGGAGCATTCAATATGGTTTAATAAGCCAGATGTGTCCAATGATGGAGGGAAGTGTATTTTTTAGCAGGAGCGTGCAATGTCACACTTTAGGGATTAACAGCACATCGAAGCCAGTCACCATAGACCGCAGTTGTGCACTTGTTGAATGAAACCAGCTGCCTGCAGGCCGTCTTTAATTGGTGACGACTGTCTAGAGACAAAGCTCCAAGTCAAAACTCTCAGACTGGTCCTCGTTATAGATTACACCACTAGTGATTCTCCTTTTAAAGTTTTTCTACGAGTTATTAAATATCAAAATAATAGTATTTAATCACATTAAATAATGAAATGTAATGGAAGTTAAAGGGATAGTTCACCCAAAAATATTATCTGTCATCATTTACTCACCCTCAAGTTGTTCCAAACCTGTATGAGTTTCTTCAGTTGAACACAAAAGATAATATTTTCAAGAATGTCGGTAACCAACCAGTTGACGGACCCGTTGACTTCCATAGTGTGGAGGAAAAAAACACACTATGGAAGTCAATGGGGTCCATCAACTGGTTGGTTACCAACATTCTTGAAAATATCTTCTTTTGTGTTCAGAAGAAGAGATAAAATTCTGCATGTTTAAAACAACTTGGGAGTGAGTAGATGACAAATTTAATTTGGGGGAGAACCATCCCTTTAAGTAATACAAAATAATAAATTATAGGCTATTTTCCAGAAATTCTAATGTAAAAATCCTAATCCTTTCATTTTCAATGGCCATGGGTCATCTGAAGTATCATTGTGAGTGAATATACATATGGGCTGCAGAATTGGTACAATAAATACCATTATTGTACCATGGTACCCCCACAAACTCCTTGTTAGCATCATTTCTCTCTTTTCTTCACTAGTTTACCTCAGGCTTGAAATGTGAAGAATTTAAACGTATTAAGCGTCTGTTTCGTTTCCTGTCTCTTCTGTCTACTTGTGTCATTTCCCTGTCTGTCTTCTCTCGGTTCCTCTACGGGAGCGTGTGTGGAGGAAGAGGAGGAAGAAGAAGAAAAAAAAAAGAGAGAGAGAGAGAGAGAGAGAGAGAGAGAGAGAGAGAGAGAGGGGGGGGGGGTCTAGGGGCGCGCGCGACAGCTGCAGAGCCCACGCCGCGCGGACAAAAGGAATCAGAGTCCAGCACGAGCCTATAAAACACTGTCTCGAGCCATTGTTTACCAGCGCACGAGAACAACAGCACAACCCCTCCTCCTCCTCCTCCATTCATTCACTCACAGATCGCTTTCCTCCAGACTCCACACACAATGCAACTCAATCAACATCAGGGACGCCAGACCAAAAATCCTGAACACTAAAAAACAGCCACAATAACTTCAGAAATCAAGCACTTACAGTCATAAAGTTCTGAAGTTACTCAACCTTAATGTGTAGATATGCATATGCGATCTTTACATAATAACAAGGAACTAGGCTACTCGCCAAAGTTACATTAGTGAATGAACAAATTAAAAAGAGATTTTAGACACATTGAGGCGGCTGTCAAAAAGTGGTCCAATTTACCCCAAATAGACTTAAACTTTCACTCAATTACACTTTGAAATCAACAGAATCAACAATGAATATAAATATAGGCTACCTGTGCACCCCATATTAGAAAGAAAGAGCGACCGAGTTGTAATACATATTAATAACTTTCTGAAAGTCTGTTATTGTATTCTATGTTGGATTTTAAAGGCTACACAACTGATATCTTGCTGATTTTGTAGTTTGTGTCATCAATGACATGGATGCGTTGGTGCTTAACAACAAAAGCCAATAAATTACATAAAAATAATGGAAACGAAAGAAAGAGTTGTGGAAGTTGTGTGCTTATCGATATCAATGGCAATATCAGAATATTCTGTGCAACAAGTTCTGCAGAAATATCCCCGAGCAAATCAAATCAGAACAGTTTGGAAATATCAAATGAATCAAAACAGAGTTAAATGACTAAATGCATATGATTTAAAAAAAAAAGTTATTCGATTTGCAATTTTGCATTGATCTCTGATAGCCTACCTTGTGCCACCGCCGCGAGCGATGCTGCCGTCAGTAGCGTTAATTTCACCAAGAAACGGTTCATAACTCCGCCTCGGCGTTACAACTTCTGTAAAATCCTTTCTGAAGTTCTCATAGATCCCCTGAAGTCTTCTTTAAATCTCCCAAAAAGTGCAAAAGAGTTTGAATAAATATACGTGTTAATTAATAAATAAATCCCAGTGTCTCTCGAGAGCGTCTCTTGTCGCTGCTGCTCGTGGGAACTCTGCTTGATTCTCAGCTCGTAGCGCGCGTGAGCGTGCGCGTGCGCTGATGTCACTGTCGCGTGGGACTCTGAACGTCGCGAGCTCTACTGAATCTAAACGACTTCTCACGCTCGAGCGTTATCCATCCGCGCAGGTACTGAGAGAGAGAGAGAGAGATTTCCTTCATCTGGAAAAAAAAAAGTGAACATGGGAGTGCACTCCCTGTACAGTTTAGTTTCACCGCGAGGGAAGAAAAAAAAACTTTCTCACACTTTCTTCCCAGGATAAATGTGGGATATGCAGGTTTATTCCTGTCCCATCCCGTCTAGAGGATTGAGGAGGGACTAGGGCGGATCACTGCTTTCTGTTGGCGCCAGTTCAGACCCATAGAAGAGGGGGGTGGCCCCATTAACAAATCAAGACCCAAAGCTGAAAGTGTGTGTCCTTTGTCGCCCATTTCTAAAGGAGGAAAATGTTTTCGTATCACCAGCTAAGAGTTTTTTGCACATGGTATGGTAATGCCATGGATGTGTGATTGTGCAATATATTGTGTTTTCCTTACATGGTACCATCATTAACTCATGGTTATACCATGTTTGTTTTGAATGGTTAATAACACATTTTCTGTGTTTTTGAACAGATTAAAAGTACATGTAGTATCTTGTATGTGAACATTTTAAAGTGAAATAAAGTTTTTTTTTTTTGGCTTATAAATATGTTAGCCTGTAATCACTGTCTATGATACTTTTGCTGTTATCTATAGACCATTTCACAAGATGTAAACAACACTGGTCCAGAAGCACTTCCTGTTTCAGTTTTTTAACACTAGGCCTATATAAAAGCTGGGATAAAATACAACCAACAGAACATTTGAAACTGAATCAAAAAGTTAAACAAACATCTTTACGATGTTTTCTTTACATGTGAAATAAAGAAAACAGTTAGCCTACAAACTGAAACAGGAAGTGCTTCTGGACCAGTATTGTTTACATCTTGTGAAATGGTCTATAATGAGCACCAAATCAATGTCAAAATTCGCATTTAGAAGTTAAATCCATTAAAAATTCACAGTCTCTCGCTTTAGCATCTCATCAGATTTTCTATCCAATCAAATGCTCTCTAGAATCTAAAGCCCCGTCCCCTTCATTATAAATAAAGCTACAGCTTAAATCGGTAACTTGTTCACACATATACTGTTTTCCACATGTTTTCTACAGCACATACTGCAATATGTTGGGGATAGAGAACAATTCAGACAGCGTAAATATGCTTTCCATTGGGGGCGAATGAAGTCTGGTTTCACGTTAATGTCACGTGGACCGCCGCAACTCCCTTGATCGAGTCGACGCAGACCACATAACATATCGGTCCCATTTGACCCACAGAATTTTGAATTTTATATTTTGAAGTGATACGGAGGAGATTAGGACGAGAAACGGTTAGAGATTATGAGGAAACCGCAGCTTTCCCGAGGGCTCTGGCCGAGCTGTGATGTAAACTAAACTCGATTGGCTATTTTTAAAAAGGGGAGGGGCTGTTTGATATGTCCCGCCCTGACTTCCTGTTTCAGTCTACACACTGAATAATGCTGCATGTTTCAAGATCATAGACCTTCAAACAAGTAGTTGGCTTAGTATGTTATCATACGTACATACTGTATACAAATATCATAGTTTTTCTCAGATACAGTCACTTTACCGTGGTACCACAGCAGTACTTTTTGGTAAATGTGGGCACACTGTTTCTTAGTCATAATAATTTTTTCTCTCAGCACTCCAGTAGTCATCTCTAAAATTATCAATTGGTAAAGATCAATCATGTCAGAAGAATTCCCCTTTCTATGACCTCTAATTGACCTATACGCTGTACTTATGATCTTATAGGTGCAATAATTTCTCTTTTAATGTTTCTATTTACAATCCATATAAATGCACTAATGCAATTTCTGTCATATTATTTTTGTTCATATACAAGTTTGTTTGCCCCCCCCCCCCCACCCCCTTTTTTGGCATGAAACTGCTTGTGTAGTTTCATTGCCTGAGGAATCATAGTAATGACACATAATGTTTGACAGCACCCACGATATGTGTGCGTGTCTGTGTGTGTCGACCCGTGGGAACCGTTTTATTGTGGAATCTGCAACTGCAGGGCATTAAAAAAAAGTTGAATGAGAGGGCGAAAGAAAGAGAGCGTGCCAAAACTGTAACTGATGAACGTTAGATAACTGTTGACAAGCTAAGCAGACAAAAAAACTCTTGTCGTGCCCACTGAAGTTTCATTTTGATTCCTAAATGCAAATCTCAAAAGAGTTCGAGGAAAGTTTAAGGTCAAAAAAGTCACCAAAATTCACTTAGCCTACTTTGATTAGAGAACAGCGGTACTTCCTTTTTCCTCTGTTCCTAAAACTCCCTTCCTTCCCATTTGAACACACATTTCACATGCAGGGAGAGAGGGTTTGAGGTTTGCATGGGTAATGTTTACATGTTTTACTGGTGAACATGACATTTTTGTCTTGTTCACCATTAAAAATGTGTAGACAACCTTAAAAATAAATCAATTTACTTAAAAGTTTTTGGTTTGTTTATTTTTTCTTGTTTTTACAAACGTCACTGTAAACCCTAATGCTCAAAATAATTAATTGGTTTGAGTTGGGTTAACTCAAATTAAACATATTATATCAACTTTTATGAGTTTGGAATTTTCTTTTTCTTTTTGAGTTCACAACTGACACAATATGAGTAATCTGAATTGTGGTTTGAGTTTTATGAACTTGTTTCTTTTAATTTAGACAAATTTAAATATAACTAAAACTGCTGGTATTTCTTCCCAGCATACTTTGCCACACTCGAAGTGGAGTAAATGCTAAAATTGTAAAGTTTTTTTTGTCCAAGATTAATGTTAAATGTAATATTTGATGTTTTGCTATGCTAGAAGAGTTATTTGCCGTTTTTGGCGGGTGACAAAAACATAGCTAATTTGCTAACATATAAGCTAGACTGTCATACTCATTCAGCAATTGCTATGCCATGTTACCAATTAGCAAGTAAGCATTTACGTAAAAAAATATTTTCATGATTTGTCATCACATTTTTTCTTTTGTCAAATCAACTTAAATAATTTATGTAGTTCCGATAACATAATATGTTGAGTTCCTGATGATTAAATCAATCTCCTTCATTGTATTAACTCAATTTTTCCTTTTCAGTGAACTTAAAATTTTAAGGTAACCAGGTTACTTACTTTTTTAAGTTAAAACAACAACATTTTTTTTACAGTGCAGGTTACTTAATTTTTTAAGTTAAACCAACAAGCCGGCCAAGTTTCCACTACTAAAAATATTTAAGTTGAGATTTTACTTCATTTTAAATGAAATGTATGAATACACTGTAAAAATGAATACGCTATATCTATAATCAAAAAAATTGTGACAACGGATTACAAGCAATATTATTAATTAAATTTAACAAATTAGAACTGAGTAATAATTAATCGAACTCATTCCTTAAAAGTTAACCATTTACAATTAGTCAAATTTACACACACAAAAAATAAACAAAAATATCTGAATAAGATAGAATTGAATTAGAATATGAAGAACTCTCTATTTCATATTGCCAATATTGAAGACATCTGATGCTAACAAGCCAAATAGCTGAAGGAGAAAATCATAATTGTAAGTCACGTGATCAATGTTTGTTTTAGTTGAGCTCCTGACCCTTAAGTCATTCACTTTAAGGTTTGTCTGAGTCATAACAGTCAGATGAACAAATAGAAAAGATTATCTGATGATGTTGGTTATGTTTAAACATAATAATTTTTTCACAATCATTTGACTGGTTAACTTTTACTCATTACTGGTTAACTTTTACTCAATTCTAATTTGTTAAATTTAATTTAATATTTAATATTGCTTGTAATCTGTTGCCACAATTTTATTGCTTAGATATAGCATATTCATTTTTACAGTGTAAGCTTACACAAATATTTCAAGTTAAGAGTAATTAAAATGCATGAGTACAAAAAAAAAATACTAAAACTTTAAATTTCTAAACTTTAAATGTTTTATGTAACTGATTACAGTGCAGTTTAAAAGGTAACTAGTTGGAGACAGAGATGGTGAGTTAACCAGATCAAGTTATTTGAACAAAACAACATGGTCATAGTTGACCAGAGTGGTTAACCAGCACAGGGTCCAGTCATGATCAAAGAGCAGCGGACAGTGAGTGTGACTGAGTTTAAACACCGTCTGTCACCTACTAGATCCTGAACAAGTGAAGTACAGTAATCACCTGACAAATTTCACACTACACACTGTGAACGAGTCCTCGCATGCCGTCCTGATGCATCTGTGCCATCCCTCCCCCTCCCAGAGTTTGAATAATAAAGCTTTATTTGCATTTCTAAAGCTGATGAAAGACACAACCCCCATTGGAGAAATCTCAAATCTGAGCTGAGCATGCCTGTACTCTTTACCCTACAGCACGTGTGTGTGTGTGTGTGTGTGTAAACACATATAGGGACAGTAGGATTTAAGAGAGATCTGGCTGCAGTCTTACACACACACACACACACACACAGTTATGTGCTGGTGAGAAAGACACTTCACGCTTCATGGCAGGAAACAGGCCCAATTCACACAGAACAGGGATCTGAACCCACAAATGAGTGACTGTAAAATCTGCCGCTTCCTAAGTATTTATAGTCTCTCACTGTATTCATGATGCATAATAACTTCAATCATCATTAACACCTTAAAAAGAACTCGACTGCTTTGGAACACATTTTGGTCACATTTTCAGTAAAGACAAACCTGAAAAAACAGAGACAATAAGTTGTTATTTTAAGTGCACTCCAAAGCTGAAATCATCTGATAATCTTCTCTGTGTATTCATGTGTGTGTTTGTTTGTGTGTGTGTGAGTATGAATATAAAGGTCTCGTATTTCAGTAGCTTTAGTGCCACCAACAACATCTCAACATCTCACAGATCCGTTTCTCATTTCAGCGTTAAAAGATTCACATCTTTTCGAGTCTGGTCTGGTCTTGTCTTGTCTCTGAATTAACTTTTATATGGTTTCAAAAAACACAACATTTAGTTTGGGGATGGTAAGATTTTAAAAATGTTTTTGAAAGAAGACTCTTTTGCTCATGGAGTCTGCATTATGATTCTAAAATACAGTAAAAAACTGTAAATATTATTACAATTGCATGTTATTGCAAGTATTGTAACGGGTAATTCATGTTCAAAGCTAAATCTTCAGTGTCAGAAATGCTGATTTGCTGCTCAAGAAACATTTCTGATTATTATCAGTTTTGAAAACAGTTTTGCTGCTTAATATTTTTGTGGAAATTATACTGTTTTTTTTCTTTCTTGTGTTCTTGTGCATTTCTTGTGTATACTGTATATAAACGTCTCACTGTCTTGCCTTTTCTGTTTCTCGCCTTTTCTATTCTCATCTCTTCTCATCAATTTTTTATTTAAATAATTCTTACTTGGATTTTTGTGTGCATCTTTTCCCTTCTCATTTGGTATGTTTGTCTCTTGCTGATGTGTGTGTGTGTGTGTGTGAGGGTTTTGTTTCTCAGCTGTTCGCTGTATCATTTTCTCTAAGTCTCCGACAACTGGTGTCCAGACCTCGCCCTGGGGTTGGTCCTCTCGCTTTCCAAAAACAGACTCCTTAAACACTCCCGGGGCTTTGGTTGACTTGTCAAGCGCGTGTTATGTGTTCTTGCCAGCGTCTTGTGGAGGTTGCACAGCATTTGGCATGAGCCGTCTCTGTCTGTGCTCTTGTTGAAGGTTTTATGCGGCTCACCGTTTAGACAGTGTCCTTGAGACAAACTCAACTCCTGTGCTCAGCATCCTCCAAAATATCTCACAGCATTCTGCTCATAGCATTCGCTGTCTCCTTGACCTCGCTCTCACTCGATCCTCTACAATCTCGCTTTACTCTCTCTTTCTCACAGAGCGGATGTGTGTCTCTGCCAGGAGTGTGTCGATCATATAACATTTCACTTTGAGCCCATCAATGAGAAGAAGATTTTACTCTCACTCACTCAGAAGCACAGCAGGGGTTGTGTGTTCATACATCATTTTCTAAGTAGATGCATCAGGCAAGTGTGTGTGTGTGTATATTTATGTGTCGATCTGTCTGGTCAAATAAGTCTCTGATGTCCCAAGAGTGTGTGTGTGAAGTTTTAGCACAAAATACCCCAGAGATATTTTTATATTGCATGTTAAAGTTGTCACAAAATGCACCGTTTTGTGCATGGCCCTTTAAATGTAAATGAGCTGCTGCAGAGGGCGGGGTTTCAAGAGCTCGCATGTGTTAGCAGCTGCTATCAACTCACGCAGACACACTAAAATGACAGACACTGTTAAAAGTGACAACATGTAGAATGCAACAGACGCGTCTGAATGGTTAGTTGATGAATTTATGTTGCTGGTGTGGAGTTAACTAACTTCAATTTCGGATATTCTGTCATGGTAATCTATAAATTGTGAGATGCACACAGAGTGGCTTTCTATTGCATGTGAAAAAATTGATGCTAAAGTGTGAGCTGACTCACAAATGTACTCTAAAGGCCTGTTCACACCGGGACGAATTTCACGCGCGTTATTCGCCGACGTTTTACGCCTCGTGACTAAACTAAATGCGCCAATGTGAGTGTGCACACTGACGCGTAAAACGCCACGCATAAAAGCATCATTTTTAAAAAACCGCCTCGGGTCCGTTTTTTTAGTTTGACACGCTGGGTAAAAAATATCCGACCAATGAGATTGGCGCTTTTGCTCACGTGTTTGGAGCTTCTGAAGTTACAGTAAAACACAACTTGGGGGCCCTCAAACACAAAACGGTCTTGCCGAGCACACATATACAATGGAGAAGAAGATCTACGCCAAGTAGCGTCACCGTCTACACAGCCAGGAAGAAATAAGACGCGGAAGATGCAAGGCAGATGAATGTAGAGCTGCTGTTCTCGTTAGTGCTTGAACATAAAGAACTATATGACAAACGCGACAGGGACTACAAACATCTTGAGAAAAGAGAACTGTTATGGAGTGGTATTGCAGAGCAAATTGGCGCCATCTAATGTTAGGGAATGAATTTGTATGTTCACTCGGCTCATCGTCAGCAAAAATCGCTTGGGTGTGAACATAAAAAAACGCATTGAAAAATGTTGACGAATAACGTGTGCTGATATTCGTCCTGGTGTGTACGGGCCTTTACACCATGTCCTAACTACACGCGACACGATAAAATTCCAGCGACAGCAAGTGTGTCTGTCCACACTAGATGCGACGCGATTGTGAGACGCCACACGTCAATCAAAAATCACAGCCATTCAGAACAGCGTGAAAGCGCACCGCTGGCCCGCACTCGCATTGGAAATGGGTAAGGACATAATCAAATCAAGAAATAACATTATTAAAAATCAAAACATTAACAAAATATACTCATTGACTAATTTTGTTATGAAGTACAGTTGTATGTTTGCATAGAATTCATTTTGAACGCTATATTACATGCTTTCAAAATCGGAGGTAAATTATCTGTTATCACTTGTGGCACAGTGACCTATTTTTTAACTAAAAATAAATAATGTGTACTCATAACCAGTGTAATTTCTTCATTCTGTCAGCCGCGACGTCCCAGAAATAGGAGTCGTTTCTAAATTAGAAACTTCGCGTGTCACTGTCGCGTCTGGTTAGGACAAAAAATCTAACATGGAAAAGATACCTTTTATTGCATGTCGCGTCGCGTGTAGTTAGGACACGGTGTTATACAACAACTCTTCCTCTTCTCAATATGGACTGCTTGTTCCCGGGGGCGGAGTTTATGTAAATTTTAGGGTTAGTGATGTCACTAACCCAGGAGGAATGTTAGGGGGGTTTTTTTCGTCCAGTTTTAGTAAGTTTTATTTTTTTTTATGTATATCTAATTAATAATTGTAGTATTTAAGTCTACTGCCAAGGCAACATTTACATTTTTTTGTTTAGTTTGTTTTGGAACTAATAACTTAAAATCAAGATTCAACACAAAGTGTGCACATCTAACGGACAAAAAAAGGTTAATGAGGGTGTTCAACCACAAACATTTTTTTTTTAAAGAAAGGAAGGTTTGCACACCACAGGCTAAAAAATAGAAAAATATTTACCTCATGTTTTTACCACAGGTAAAGTTTCGAGCCCATGGCTCTTTATCAGTTTTTCATCTTTTAATTTTATTTTTTACAGCTTTTTTCAGTTAAAATAAATGTTTTTAATACTCTTAGTATTAACCCTGTAATATATATATATATATATATATATATATATAAAGAAATAAATGCTAAATTGATCAAAAGTGACAGGAAAGACATTTATAATGTTATAAAATGTATACTTATCATGGTTTCGACAAAAATATTAATCAACTCAACTGTTTTCAATGTTGATAATAATCAGAAATGTTTGTTGAGCAGCAAATCAGCATATTACAATGATTTCTGAAGGATCATGTGACACTGAAGACTGGAGTAATGATGCTGAAATATTTCGCAATATTACTGTTTTTACTGTATTCATGATTAAATAAGCCTCGAGTTATTACAAAAACATTTTTAAAAATATTATTTATTCCAAACTTTTGACTGGTAGCCTATATACATTTTGTCTAAAAAAAAAAATCTCAAATAAAAGAGAAATAAACATAGCTCAGATTAATATAGAATCGTTGTTATCTGACTTTCCTATGGGGAAATGTGAGTATAAATAGTGTATGTGACGAGTGAATGTGTGCTGCAGTCCTTCTGGATCAATTTAATCCCGCATGTGTGTGTGAGTTGTTTACGTGTGTATTTACATTTCACGAGTGAGTGAAAGAGAGCAAGCCTGCTTTAGGACCACTCAGACAGCTGTTGTAGTGAAATGCTAACCACGCTAAATGCTAATGTGTTTAATGGTTAAAGGCCGTGCGAGCGGACCGTCCTCTGAACCTGACACTACAACCCCTCGACACGCACGCACACACACACACACACACACACACACACACACACACACACACACACACACACACACACACACACACACACACACACACACACACACACACACACACTGGAATCCTGAGGTTAAAAGACGGGAAACATGAGTGCGCCCGGTTCAGATGCAGGAAACTAAACAACATCATAATGAGGATTTTTAGCTAAACCACATTAAACATGATTTGACGTTAAAATGTAATTTATTTCTGTGATTATCGAATCTGTATTTTCAGCATAATTACTCCAGTCTTCAGTGTCACATGATCCTTCAGAAATCATTCAATGCTGATTTCAAATTTGCTGCTCAACAAACATTTCTGATTATGATCAATGTTGAAAACCGCTGTGCTGCTTCATATTTTTTTTTTGTGGAAACCATGATATTTTTTTTTTCAGAATAGCATTTATTTGAAACAGAAATAACATTATGAATTATAAATTGCTTTTCTGTCATTTTTGATCAATTTAATGCGTCCTTGCTGAATAAAAGTATTAATTTCTTTCAAAACAAAAAATCTTTTGCCTGGGTCAGTTTAGAAGTCACTAAAAATGTTTGGCCGCAAAATTCAGGCAGTGACACTGACCTTTTGCTCTTTGGAGGAGGAGTGCATGTGTGTGTTTGTTGGGGAGAAGCTGGTTCTCATGGTCTGAAGTCTCATGGGACACTGTGACAGATGTGACGTTTGCCCACCCTCTCGCTCTCTCTCTCTCACACACACACACACACTGCAATCCTACACTGCCTATGTTCATGTGCACATCCTTCTCATGCACATCCATTTGTTTGTCATGATGTGTGTGCACACATGTCTGCGGACAGGCGGTGTGTAACGGCACAGTTAAATGCTCTGGGTGTGTTCGTGGGTGTGAACGGTGATGCTAAAGAGCGCAGCCTAAGGTGATCTCTTAGGATGGGTGCAGGTTTGGGCCTGAGGCCGTCACACTCGAGGTAATGACACGGTACGATCAGAAAACACCTCCACAGGATGAAGAGATTAACATCGGAGAGCTGGAGGAAGAACAATAAAACATGACATGAAGTGCACTCATCTGACACCATGTTTTGTTCATTATTAATCACTGTTTGTTTGGTGTTTAATTAAGGAATTAAGGGTTTATGGAATTGCTCATAGCTTGAGGGGATCTTTTTCTGCGCCGTTTGCAAGCAGGGTGAAAAAACTGAGGTTAAAAAACTCTTAAGAAAAACCTCCTTAAAAAGAGTGTTTATATTGAATGCACCTTGATTTGCCTCTGTGACTTCAACAATGACAATTCTGTAAGCTTTGTTACAATATTGTTCACACGTCCCGCTATCATGGAGTTTGGTTTAACAATTTTGGTTGTACTGAACATTTATTTTCAAATAGAATATACATTTTTTCTATATTGCATTTACTTGCAATATATAAAAAAAAAAATTACATTTACAAAATAAAAGTAACTGTAGAAGAGAAGTAGAAATTAAGGCAAATCTGTAACACACAGATTAACTAAACAAAATAATAAATTCTACTCTATTATAGTCTGTCCTTTAAAACTAAAATGTATTTCTTTTTTAAACTCAAACTAAAGGCAAACTGAGCTCCTCTACCTGAAGAATCCCCTCCCCTACATATACAGAGAGAGAGAGGCAGGGAGAGAGAGAGAGAAAGAGAGAGAGATTATTGGACTGATAATAAAATTTTCCCACTCAATTCCAATAATTCATCACTCTTAAACAAACAAGCACACACACTTTTCCCCAAATTTTTCCTCACACACACCTTGCTGTTCACACGCCTCCCAGTCTCGCCCTCTTGCTCAGACCTGTCGACCGAAACTGCCTCACTTTGCAGTGTGTGTGTGTGTGTGTGCTGCTGGCATTTGCTCTTATTCCCACTCTCTTATGATCATGTGTTGTTTTTCCAAATAGACACACCTCACATTATTGTTCTTATGCTATTAACACACGCACACACACACACACATGGCTAACATAACATATGCATTAAATACTTTAATTTCAAAATGCACCAAAATCACAAAAATATCTGACGTACAAATTACGTTCTATGTAACTACAATGTACATTATAATTACAATATCAACACATTGCACATTTCATTATTACTGGTAGACTAAAACTAACCAAATGTGCACAGCAATAATAATGGAGGTAATAGCCGATACAGTGACCCCGAAAGATGGACACTTAAGTCTAACAGGGAACATTCTCTGAACTTCAGCAAGGTTCTCTCAACATTATGAACAAACATTCTCCCAGTATAATTAATATAACTTTCATTCAAAGTTATATTTATTATTGGGAAAGTTCAGAGAACATTCAAAAGTAACATTCCCATAATGTTTGCAAAAGGATCAAATGGAATATTTCCTTAAAGTTTGAAAAACCAAGAAAAAAAACAAGAAAACTTCATGGAAATGTTCTCTCGAAGTTCTTCTAACATATTTTTGTAAGAAGAGATGCTGCACTTCTCTTCATCATTTTGAATCAACTGATGATTTTAAGTGCATCCCAGCAAACAAATTTAGGTTCTGGGAACGTTAGTTTTTGGTTCTCAGAACGTTACGGTTAAGTGAACGTTCCCGGAACATTCTCCTTACGTTATAAAAATGGAACCTAAAAATAACCTACATGGAATGTTCCTATAATGTTCTTGTTTGGTTCCCAAAAAAAAACCCAAAAAAAAAACAACTCATGGGACCATTTGGGAACGTTAGGGGAACATTCTGTGTTTGCTGGGAGGGATATGCTCCTCAAGTTCAAACAGCTGCATCTTTCTTTAACCCCTTAACTGCCACCGTCCCGGTACCGGGACACCTAACTTTACTTCACTATATTTCTATTAAATCCTAATCTATTTATGCCAAATTATATATTGTTGGAAAGGTCTAAGACTAAATAAATATTCTACCCTGTTTTGTGTTACAAATTATGTAGGAAGAGTAATTGATGAATTTATGACAAGAGTGCACCTCAAAAAATCTGCATCATAACAGGAGGTCTGACCTTTGTCACAAAAAGTCGATGCACCCACTTTTAATCATTGAAACTTCTGTTTTTATGCTAAAAGTTCATAATAAAACATATAATCTAGTATTTTTCAATAAACAATTATAGTATATTATCCTCTAAAAATGATAATATATATATATTATCCTCTAAAATAGAATATTATTTTTTATTGTCTTTTTTATTATATCATATTTTAGTAGTTATCATAAATTAGGTATCATTTCAAAGCTTATAAACTCAGAATTCATCGTGTGAAAACCGTTTTATAATTGAACAACGCATTACCATAGAAACAGTACTTATTTTATCAGGCTCCTCCCCTTTTGGGCATCATTATATTTCATAATTTATGATCAAAACCTTTTCTAATCTTGACAAAACACATATTGTCAGAAAGGTCTGAGTCTCAAGGTTCCAAATGTTGTGACAAAATTGATATTTGGACAGAAATGTATAAAGTTGTTAAGGCAGAATTTATACAACAAAATTCAATGGAATTCAATGGCACCCGGAGGCTATTTTTGGTACTACGCCTAAACAAAACCTCATGGGACCTTCAATTTTTGTGATGTCAACTTCAAATTTGGAACATAACTTTGTTAGATTTATGGCTTTGATTTTATAGTAATTTTAGAGTAAAACATATTTTGTAAAATATATATTTTATATAAAATAAAAAAATATATAGTACAGTATATTTGATTTACTGTGAATTTAAACTTCCATAACTTTTCATACTTTCATTTTTTGAAGTGTTTTCACTTCAGCAATAATATGCTTTCTTAAAAGTGTTTTCTTTATAACAAGACCAAACTTGGGTATATATTCCAAAGCATTCTTGAATTACAAGTACAACCATTTAAGTGTGAATAGTGCATTTTAACTCCCATTCTCAAAAAGGGGGGTGACAGGTAAAGGGTTAAAATAAATAAATAAATATTTATTATCTAATGCAATGACATTCAGACATACATTTTTGCAGCCACTGTCCAGAATCAAGAAGTCTATCTGTGATCTTCTGAATGCAAAACACTTCCAGGCAATAGAACAAACATGAAACAAAAGCGCAAACAAAATGCATGTCTCTGTATTACAAAACAGCAAAAAGCTGATTTCAAAATAACATGTAGGATTGACGTGCATCAGTCATCACCGCCCTCTACTGTCTGATTTACAACAGGATGCTATTTCATCCATATGATCTCTGTGTTTCCCCTACTGGTCACATGTGGTACTGCAAACATTAGGACAACAATCCCGAATGAATGACACTCTTCTTTCAAGGAACATTAAGTTTTACTTCACCACAAAATATTTCACAATTGACTACACTCACTCTTCTTTTGTATAATAAAGAAAGAGGTCGTATGAGCCTTTATAGGAAACTAAAGTTTCACTTTATTTGGATGGTCCCTTTAACACATTCAGTTGACCATAAGTAACATTGCACCTCCATCTTTACTCTCACTAGACTAGAGTGTTAGTAGTGTATTAGTGGACTGGTAGGGTTAGGGATAGAATAAGTTGACATGTAGTCGCAAAGTTAATTATAGTCAGCAGCAGATTGTCTGTTGGCAGATATTAAGCAGACAGTCTACTAATACTCTAATGAGAGTTAGTTGACATGTAGTTGCAAAGTTACTTATAGTCAACAGGATGTTCAAAACGGACCATCAAAATAAAGTGTTACCAACTATATAATATAGGAAGGAAAGTCTTTATAGTCAGTCCCTCCAGAAAAACGCGATTATGCGATCGCTGAATTCAATGCAAAATCAGCCAAAGTCCGCATATTTATGCGGGGGCCGCATTTTTTCAAATACGCCGCACTTTCGCCGCATAAATTGCCGATTTCCGTGCAAAATATGCGGGGTTTGCATAATTTCATAATCCTCGCATTTTCGTTGCAAAAAAAAGTCACATGTATCTTAGCAGAAAGTTGAAAAATGTTGCGTTTGCTTCACATAAGAGCAGCCATTTCCCCCTGTTTCCATGGGAACGTTATGAAGTGACGCAATTACGCGACGCCAGACAGACTCGCGGAGGCGATTGACATCACAAATCGAACTCGTATAACTGTCTGTCACACGTTCTACTGTCACATCGTTACTTAATAAACAACATAAGATAAAAGTAGTAGCATCAAACAGAAATTACCCGCACACATGGGGCGTTTGAGGCGCACATATAACACTGCAGAGAGTTCAACAGGGAGCGCGCAGCTCTTAAAGGGGCCACACCTTATTTACACTCTTACAGTCTGAAATAAAACAAGATGAGAAATTAAATATTCCCAGCACTTTCTATGATGTAGTATGCTTGTTTATCAAAGGAAGTAATAAGAAATGACTCTTATATTAACAGGATGTTGGGGGAATCACTTTTTTCTCTTTTTCATCAAACCGCAATTTTTGCAAGTTCCCTCAATTTTTGCAAATTCCAGCAATTTCATCGCATAAAATTGCATAAATATCCCACATATTCCATGGCATTTTTAAAGAAAACTGGCCGCATAATCGATCAATTTTTGCCCGCAACAATCACAAAAAAAACTCCGCGTTTTTCTGGAAGGACTGAATACTATTATGGCAAATGTTAAATATAAATCGCAAATTTTTTCACAAATTTTTGGAAATTACCACCATAAAATCAGTCATTTTGATCGCAAAAATCACAAAAAAAAAATCGTGAAATCCTGGAGGGACTGTATAGTCTAGTTATATCAAGGCTTTGTATATCTAGATCTAGTTCTGGTGCTGAGCTCTGACCGGTTAAACCTTGTTGAGTTCTGGTGTGTTAGTTGTGGACCGGCATCGTCGGTTCTGTACGGGCGGTGCTTCGGGTACATGAGCCAGTGGATCCGGACGGATCAGGAACCTGCAGAACACAAGGAGCGCTTTGAGTGATTCATGTTTGGGGTTTTACTATGAAAATGTGACTCTTGGGCACTGACATGTTTGATAATGTGACTCTTGGGCACAGACATGTTTGTGTGTATGCATATGTATAAGAACAAGCTTGTGTGTGCATCAGGATTTGCTGCCTTTATGAAGGCCAAATGTTGCTTAAACCTGACCCACACACACAAACACACAATAAATATGACCAAATGTCCCCATAAAAATAGTAAAACCTGGAACACCCGACGTTTTAGGGACTTTTGGGTGGTCTCCTCTAAAAACAAAAGGGACCAAATAATGTCTTAACCCTGTAAAGCCTGACATAAAAAATCTTTTTTTTTTTTAACGGATCAGTTTATTGACCCTTTAGAAAAACTATTTAAAAAATAAAAATAAAAGTTTGCATATGCGTTTTTTTGTTGAGTATCATTTTTGATACATCAGGCTTTTATGGCTCTCATATTGTCTGATTTAGTGAGAATGTGAAGTTCAAACTCAAGGAGGAAAAAACAGCAAATAATGCAGATATTTAAATAAGATTAAATTCTTATAGCTTGTAATGTAAATCATTGAGATCTTTATAACCTTATAACTGACTACTTACATAAAATGCACATAAATATAAGTTGTAACTCTATATCTGCCAATAATGTCTTAAGATGATAATGCGTAGTTTTATGATCAATGCTCTGTTTGAATATAATATGATAAATGAGCGATAAAGAAATAAACCTTCCTTGAAATCCTGATGGATCATATTTGAGGCTCAAATTTTAAAATGATTTTTGAAATAAAAAATTGCTTCAGTCCAGTAAATGTTCATCTTGCAATATTACTAACAAAATGAAATGTATGCTTATGTTTGTTTTATTAAAACATTTAAAAAAGGACCTTTTACTTGGTAAAAAAAAAAAAAAGTACAAACAATCAATCAGAAGACAGAAGGCATGTAGTGGATTGTGTGCAACAGTGTTACAATGTTGAGCCCTTAGAAATTCACATATCAAATATGAGACAGGCCTTATTGGGTTAAATAATCTGAATAATTAAATAAATCTGATAAAAATCTAAAAAAAGTGAGGTGTATATTAAATACAGTTTGCTGTGAGCAAAGTATGAACAATTTTATATCACAGTAGTTCCAAAAAAAGTACCTGAACATTTCAGAATTTTGTCCTTTGAACCATATATGATTTATTCAGTGAATGAAAGGTGTGTGTGCATGTGCTACATACACAACATCATTGAGCTGCAGCAGCGTGTCGGGGGCGGGGTTTATCAGCACATATGAGATGGAGTTCTGCTGGTCGTTCAACTCATCTACAACAGAGATTGGTGGATACAACTGTCACTCAAACCATATGGGCGTGGGAGAGATGAAATACAACTAGATAAAACACTTTATGCCACAAAGTAAGGAGCAACAATTTGTTACGTGCTATGTAGCATGTATATACAATTCACATAAAAAGAGTGATGGGAATACTGTTCATTATCTCATGCATTAACTCTAATTAACTGTCTTTAACTCACATTAATTCTCTAACTAATCTGGGTTTCTTTTTTTTCCACAAAAATGTCATCTTATCTTCTGTAAAACTCAATAAAAAGTGAATAAAATGGCAAGAAAATGTGGAAGTTGTTTACCTTGTAAATACCCCAAATTAACTCTATTCATCACATCACTGGCTGTTAGATTTGTGACATCTTCTATATGAGACGAAAGACACAATGAAAAAGAGGAAGAGAGAAATGAAGGGGATATTTAAGATAAAAAATATTATCTAGAAATGTAATTTATGACAAAACATTGAAAAAGGTTGTAACCACATATCCAGGAGTCAACAGTGTTCACAACCCACAACAGTGTTTTTTTTCATAATCTGACATTCATTTTCAAGTGAAACATGATATGAGAGAAATTTAGGACATGGCTTGATTTTATCCATTAGGAATTTTTGAAAAGAGAGTCCTTATGGTGATTACAGTCTCTTTACCATATCAAAATAAATATGATTTGGATAGATCTCCCAGTTATGTTCTATAAATTTAATTCAATTTCTGTACTTAAAGTTAATTACTGACCTTGAAGTCAAAAACATTTTTTTTATTGAATAGTGCATTTTCTATGTATAAATGATGTATCAGTGCATGCCATTATTTATTTTTAAATTCATGTGCCCTTGTAATCTTGAATCAACATAACGTCCTCTCCCTTTTTAAGTGACATCTCTCAACCTGTCACTCATATAAGATTGACCAATAGCAAACCACAACCATCCAATCAATTCCCAATGGACAAAATCAAGTCCCACCCATCAAAAAACTATTCCAAGAAAAAAACGATCACAACTTCAGTTTCAAGCCAACTTTAAGGCTATGTTTAGACGGAATCCGAAATCATGAAATCCGCGTGAATATGGTGACGCAAAAGAAATTCAATGTAGTATGCACTCCAGGCGGCTAGGTGGCAATGCGAAGCACTGCCACACAACAACACCAAGTCTGCACGCCTGCGTACAACCTTCACTGTCAAGCAGACTTTTGCGTTTTTACCCTTTACACGGGAACGAGGCAGTGGAGCGTTTTAAAGATTTCCACTCTGTAGGGTGGTTTCACTTTTTTGCGTTTTTAAGCCCCAAAAATGCTGTCACCGTGTAAACGAAAGGCACATCCGATAAAATATTTTTACGTTTTCACGCGAGTATTCTCATGTAAATAAGGTCTAAGAATAAACATATTATACATATTTATGTGATTAATGAGGTAAGGGGCGTGGTTTACTGTATCCAGCCGTGTGAAGGCCCAAGTGCTGCATGCGGTTCCTGACCAGTTCCGAAAGCTCCTCCCTTTCTGAGCGTCGCAACACGCCCAGACGCTGCTGGAGGGAACTGAGGGAGGAGTCGCTCCTCTTCACGCTCCGCCTACTGAGACGCCTCGTCCAGTGCATGCTCTTCTTTCTCAGGAGCGGGTGCTCTGATTGGTCACTGCTGGAGGAGCTCCTGGTGAGGATCTTTGACTCCTCCCCCTTCTCCCTGGTGTCGTTTAACCCCTCTATGCTGACGGAACCTTGAAACTGTAGATAGATAGATAGATAGATAGATAGATAGATAGATAGATAGATAGATAGATAGATAGATAGATAGATAGATAGATAGATAGATAGACAGACAGATAGACAGACAGACAGACAGACAGATAGACAGAGATAGATAGACTAGATAGTTTCAGTCTGGCAGTGAATGCTCTTAAAGATAAAGCTCGCAGAGCTCTATACGCCATTAAGAAGAAATTCCAAAACTCTGAATTACCGATTCCAATCTGGTGTAAAATCTTTGATAGTGTGATTCAGCCCATTGCGCTGTATGGAAGTGAGGTGTGGGGTCCACTCAGTGATCAGAGCTACACTAGATGGGACAGACATCCAACAGAAGCCCTACACACAGAATTCTGCAAAATGATACTAAAACTACAAAGGAAAACACCCAATAACGCGTGTAGGGCAGAATTAGGCCGATTCCCATTGATTATTAATATGCAAAAAAGATCCCTCAAATTCTGGATGCATCTAAAATCAAGTCCCACAGAATCGCTACATTTTAAAGCATTACAGACCCAAGAACTGAACCCCGAAAAGAGTCTTCTCAGTCAGCTGGTCCTGAGACTCACTAACCCGACTAACCGTACTAACACTCACCAGTCTCAGACCAGCACTGCTCATCACACACACATCAGAATAAACCAAATTACTAAACAGTCTAAAAATACATATCTGGAACATTGGGATCAGGAAACCAAAACACAAAGTAAACTACAATTCTATCGAAATCTGAAATCAAATTATGAAATGGAGGAATATCTCCAGAGTGTGAGAGACACAAAGCAGAGACAGATCCTGAGCAAGTACAGGCTGAGTGAACACAGTCTAGCCATCGAGACCGGCCGACACAGAAAGAGCTGGCTACCCCGAGAGCAAAGGGTGTGTGTTCAGTGTAGCACAGGAGAGATCGAAACAGAGACACACTTCCTCCTCCACTGCCACAAATACAGCTCGATTAGAGACCTCTACTTCAATAAACTTAATAACTTAATACACAACTTTACAGCCATGACTGAAGTAGAGCAGATAAAGATAATACTAGGAGAGGGACAGACCGCAGCACTGGCTGCCAGATACGTGTGTGCGTGCCACAGCCTGAGAGACAGTAGGTGAATGTGTGTGAATGTGTGACCTCAGTGTGTCTCCCTAATGTCCACCACAGTGACCCTCAGTAATGTGTGTATGTGTGTATATATATGTTAAAACACTGTGGTATCAAACGTTCATAGAATTTATAATCTGTTACACTGTTATTTTTTGCAATTAATTTAATTTGTACATTTCAATTTAAGTTGTTATAATACTTTGTTTTTATTGATGTCTTCACTATGCTATGTGTTACAAGCTTTGGCAATATTGTAATATGTACAGTCATGCCAATAAAGCAATTTGAATTGAATTGATAGACAGACAGACAGATAGAGATAGATAGACAGACAGACAGACAGATAGAGATAGACAGACAGAAAGACAGACAGACAGAAAGATAGACAGACAGAGACAGACAGACAGATAGATAGATAGACAGACAGATAGATAGACAGACAGACAGACAGACAGATAGACAGACAGACAGACAGAGATAGACAGACAGACAGATAGAGATAGATAGACAGACAGACAGATAGAGATAGATAGACAGACAGACAGACAGACAGACAGACAGACAGATAGAGATAGATAGGTCTTGGAGCTAGTGTAGTTGACTACGCCATCACTGACATGGACCCATCCTCCTTCAATGCATTCACTGTCAAACAGCAAACTCCGCTTTCTGACCATAACCAAACTAACATTTATATCAAAACGAGTCACACACCAGAACAAAACAGACTGGAAACCTGCCGAATGTATCAGGTCCAGCAGAGATACAAATGGGCTCCGGACAGCACAGAAAAGTTTGTCCAAGCCCTCAGTTCTGAAGAACTAAAAAATCAAATAAATACATTTATTACTAAGAAATTCGAAACAACTAAAGATGGTGTTAATTCGGCTACAAATGAAATCAATAACATATTTAATAAAGCAGCACAGAAAAGTGAATTGAAAAAGAAAGGCAAAAAATACACAAAAAATACTCCAAAAGATGAAAAATGGTTTGACTCAGACTGCAAAACATTGAGAAAACAACTTAGAAAATTATCAAATCTGAAACATAAAGAACCAAACAACACTGACTTAAGAACTGAATACTTTTCAAAACTAAAAATATATAAAGACACAATTAGAGTGAAGAAGCAACACCATCTGACCAAAAGTATAGAAGAATTAGAACACTCAATAAATCAGAATCAGTTCTGGGATATGTGGAATAATCTGAGCACCGCTAAACCACAAGACCTACCAATACAAGATGGAGAAATTTGGACAAATCATTTTGAAAACTTATACAGAGAAATCCCATCAAAACAACTCAATGACAATTATAATCGGATCAAACTAAATCTACAAACTTATGAAGAGACAATTAAAAATAATCAAAATCCACTTGACTTCCCAATTACACAGGAAGAATTGGCAAACAAACTCAAAAGCCTAAAAGGAAATAAATCTTGTGGTCCTGACAGCATTCTAGGTGAGATGCTGAATCACAGCACACCGGAGCTGCAGGCGGCGCTGCTCAAACTGTTCAACATCGTACTCCGTTCAGGCTGTTTTCCTGACATCTGGAGCCAAGGACTTATTACCCCAATTCACAAGAGTGGAAATAAATTAGACCCTAATAATTTCAGAGGCATTTGTGTGAGCAGTAATCTGGGGAAGTTATTTAGCAGTATTTTAAACAATAGAATTGTAAGCTTCCTTAACGAACACAATGTCCTGAGCCCGAGTCAGATTGGCTTCATTCCAAAACACAGAACTACTGACCACATTTACACCCTACACACCCTAATCAATAAACACGTAAAACAGACCAAAAACGGAAAAATATTTGCATGCTTTGTCGATTTCAAAAAAGCATTTGATTCTATTTGGCACAACGGATTATATTACAAACTTTTACAAAGCGGTGTAGGGGGTAAAGTCTATGACATTATAAAATCAATGTATTCGAACAACAAATGTGCAATTCGAATTGGCAACAAACATACAAAATTCTTTACCCAAAAGAGAGGAGTGCGGCAGGGCTGTAGCCTGAGTCCAACGCTGTTCAACATCTACATTAATGAACTAGCGGTGCAGTTGGAGCAGTCTACAGGCCCTGGACTCACCCTACAGGACAGGAGCATCAAGCTCTTGCTGTACGCAGACGACCTGGTGCTGC